>NC_090725.1:130220893-130250893 GCF_036898095.1 Palaemon carinicauda | reverse complement strand
CCAGATGAAGGAAAAGGCTCTGGGCTGTCCCAATGACTACAGCCAGGCGCTTGAGGCGATAAAACGTGACGCTGATCCACTGCAACCATTTTCCTCTTGAGAGGTCTAGAAACTTGACGCCAGTCACGATTCGATTGCTTGCTGACCACTGCATCATCCGATGATGAGGTAAACTTAACCTCACCTTTCCCATGGTGAGGGCGAGCGTCCCGTGAAACATCATCAGGTAAGCTCGAAGGGACGTCTGCTCGAGCGACTACGCCTCTCGTTCCCTTTCGCCGATCGACATTCCTTCTCCCAGGGGTTGGGGAACTTGGAAAAGGTCTAAGGCTAGGTGAATGACAGGTTTGAGCAGACGCACCCTCCACAGCACTGAATACATTAACCGCACTTTTGGCACTAACACTGGCACTTTTAAGCTGATTAACATCGGACATAAGTTGATTCCTGTCCGTAGCAAGCGACTGAACACTAACACCAAGGGCTTGAATCGCGATCATCATGTCCTTAAGTGTAGGCTCAGCGGTAACAGTAGGGGGATCATGAACTACCACTACAGGGGAAGGAATACGTTCAGTGACATGGGAAGAGGATAATTCTCTAGATCAAGAAGAACTACGTCTAACTCTACCTCTCTCTAACTTACGATTGTAGCGGTCGAAATCCAGCCACTCACTCTCAGACAATAAAAGGCATTCATCACATCGATCCATTAATTGACAAACTTTACCTCGACATTTAGTACAAATGGAGTGGAGATTGATAGAGGCTTTAGGAAGGCGGGTTTTACAGCCTTTCATACACTTTCTATAAACTGGGGAACGGTCAGCCATTTTGGAAAATTTAAGAGAGAGATAAAAAACAAGCAAAGGTCAAAGTTAATCCAAATCAATAAAGGTTCAAGAGAATCCGTAAGCAAAATCCAATTAAGCGAAAGCCAATAACCAAAATTTGTACATCACCAAATATACAGCAAAATTACAGGTTACAACGAGCGAATATTCCAATGATGTGGCCAGCAATGGCAGCAGGGAAGATCCGAGGATTCATGGAATAGTTACAGTTACCTGGCAAGTGGTGGCGCTAGTAGTACACCTAGCTACCCAATCTGCTATTTCCACGAGTTTTGAATTTCTGCCATGACGTCAGGGACTTAAGCTTTATATATATATCCACCGGCTAAGTCAGATGTTTTAAAAATACAAATTACTTACAAATTTGTTATTTGTTCCCATGTAGATACAAACCCTCCGCTATCTATAGGGTGACTTACTCTTAGGAGGGAGGAAGTCCTCACCAACTGGCCTTGGTCATGACCCGGGGTCCTCTCTATTTCGATCTGTGATCGATAGTAGAAGGGTCCCTACCCTCGCTAAAATCAAGTGCCGATATGAGGTAATGCACTGATAGCGGCCTGCAGAAGCTTTTGTGTGAGTGGAACTAACAGTGTGGCTTGTCTTTAACATGACAAATTCGTAGATAATTTGTATTTTTCCTAACTATACAAACCTTAGCTATTTACATGGGGTAATTACTTCGGCGTAGCTGAAATGACGAGCCATAAGAATTTTAACGAGGGTTTACTACCCCTCCGCTAGTCTTGGCAACAAACTCAGGGACGAACCTGAACGTTACCTCCCCCTATCCCCTTGAATGGGCGATGTCGTATGAGAGACCATGTGACTCAGGGAGGAGGGAGGGGCTCGTTACCGGCACTGGATCTATTGAAGGAGGCAAGCCCAGAGAGCTGGCGCTCGGCCTTGTCTCTGGCGCTCTTCATCCCCTGAGACCAGGGCAAAGCTGCGCTGGCCCTAGGGAGTTTCTGGATGGCGTAGATTCGGTCCAGGACCGTATCCTTCCCTTCACGAGGAGGAATCTCTGGGTCTGGGATCCCCTTGAGGTTCTTCCTGAGGGTCAGGACTTGCCAGAACGCGTGTTCTGACCCCTGGAGCTCTCCTCCTGATGGACTGGCAGCGAGGTCTCCCGTCCCCAGAGGCTCTTCCTGGGGAGGCTCGCAGACATTCTCCAAGGATCCATCTGGTTCCTGTCGGGTCCTTGCGGAAGACTTGGGCCTTCGGTTCCCTCCTAGGAGGGAAACAGGACTCCAGCAATGAAGGATGTTAGGCTTTCGCCCCCTCCGTACGAGAAGACTTCTCAGGAAGAGGCGGGGTTTCCCTCATTGGTGTGATGGGGGAGAGGACCGGATCTTCCGACTCTCCTGGGGATAGGTAATGCTCATCCGCAGGGGAGGGGGAGGAAGTCTGAGGAGGGATAGGAGCTTTACGTAAGGACTCGCGAAGAGACAGGATAGTCCTTGGAGGAGATACCACGTCAGGGATTCCTCTCTCCCTCTTCATGGGGGGAGGAAGTTGCTACTGATTAGTGACCCTAGTCAGAAAGCACAGGCTTCATCGCCTGCGTAAGCGCTCTGACAACGGTGTCCAACCAGGGTCGCTGACTGACCTTAGCGCGGTCAGATACTCCCTCTGGAGGGAAGGGGATCGTTCGATCCCTTGGAGGAGTCGACACATGAGGGTTCGCCTGTTCTGCACTTGCGGGGAGGGGAACTTTATGATGGCCTGTCCGTCAGAATCCCTATTGTAACTCAGGCGTGATCGCGTTGGAGATCGGTGCGCCGATCACGCTGGTGATCGCGCGAAAAGCCCTGTTCTGGGTAGCGCGTGAATGAATCGTGCGTAGCAGGATATTCGCGCAGAAGGTCCGGGAATCATTCTGCGGGTTGCCATAGCGAAGCTATTGGAACTCCGTCAGGGGCTGCAGAAGGTCCGGGAACCATTCTACGGGATGCCATAGCGAAGCTATTGGAGTCATTGATAAGATCTTGCTTATCCTGACTTGGCTGAGGACTTTTTCACCAGACCGAATGGGGGGAAAAAAAGCACGCCTCTAGGCCGCCCCACCGATCTTGGAATACATCTTGTTTGAGGGCCTGGTGTTCCAGGACTGGGGAACGGTCGAGCGGGAGCCAGAAGTTCAGGGCCGCTGCGAGCATAACCACAGTCTGGGACCTCACTAAGTTAAGACATTTTTGGATACAAGATGATTCCAAGACACTAGGAGCCCACTATATGGGTAGTTTGCAAGCACATTCCTGTACCAGGAATGATGCGAGCGGATGGGGGCAACTAGTTGTCCTCTGTCCATCTGAGGCTTTGTACTGCTAGATGGTTCTCTAAGAGAGGTGAATGCTGGTACCTCTCTGAATTGGGTCAAAGGACGAGGATGGAATGGTGCAGCATATGCCAACCCCCCCCCCCGACCTCTCTTTTGATGCATTAAAGAGAGCATCAAATCCAGAGGGAAGACGAGAAGACAGGCCTCTTTCCAGAAGCTCTCGTCTGCCACCCATCATCCGCGGATCATCCAGCGGTGAGGGGGGGAATGCATAGCAATAAACACATCTCGAGATGATATCGAGACGTGTAGCTATTTCCACGTTCTTGCAATGAAGGGGAACAGCCTGTCCTCCCTCCAACTGCCACCAATCCAGTGTGGTTGGCCGAATAGGACCGATACCAAATGGTAAACCAGTTAATCAGTACAACTTATGTTATAAGAGCGAATCTCCATAGAGATCGCTTTCCGGACAAGACACTGTACGGTAATCCCCGAACGTATCCAACCAAACCCAAGAGGGGATTGAGACGTATCTTCAATCTATTGTTGGATGGGTAAAGGGCATAAGTCTACTACATAGTAGTAACACCGAACTGTGAGCATGTCAAGCATACACACGTAGTTCGACTTAAAAATCGTGTCCGGAACTCAGTTGGAGAACATTGAAAACTTTCGTAACGGAGGTTTCGCCTTCTTAGGACAAAAAACCGTTCGTACTTCTCCGTCTCCAATCGGTAAACTGGCATTTATATTAGATGTTCCCTACTAGGGAACAGATATGCTTATGAGAAGTTTCCGGCCAGAGCCTTTGTAGGAGACAAAGACTTACGATCGGGGGAAAGGAAAAAATGCCTATAAGAAGGTAGAACGTAAATGCAGTATGTCTGGTTACAGGAAAGTAGCCAAGTAAAGTACTGAATAACCGGATTTCAGTAAGGGATATAACTATACAACTTAATAGAACGGAGATCTAATTGCAAGATGAATATAGCCCTTATTGGCAGAAAGATCGCTTGCACGCATATGTACTTGTCCATCTGCACTAGCGCATGCGTATTCTCTGCCTCCAGGAAATGTTTGCAACGAATCCGGTTGCGGGAATAATGTACGTGCGACGAATCGCAACATTATTGCCCAAGGAATTTTTTGATCGTTGACTAACTGTAATATTTTCTTGAATAAGAGCGCACATGTTCTCAAACAAAATATAGTTATAGAAGCGATCATTTCTCCCTTAGTTTACCCCTCCTCTTTATGTGAGGGGCTAGCCAGTGTTCATTACGGGTTAAACACTGGCGACTAGGCTACCAGTTGTTGAGGGACTATCTGGAAGGTGGTCTGAGGCCTCATGGTCATAGTCACGGCAGGAAGTTGTGCAGGTCCTTGCCTTTTTATTCTTGGGCTGGGGACCTCCATCCAAGGAAGATTTCCTCTTTGAGTTCATGCCCCACTTTTGGAGAAGGTTCCTGTTCTCTGTGGCTGCTCTGGCAATGATCTCTTGGACCAGTTCCTGTGGGAAAAGGTTTTTACCCCAGATGCTCGAGGTAATCAGCTTCCTTGGTTTGTGTCAGATGGTTGCTGAGGCCAAAACGAACTCTGCAGGCTCTCCTCGCTCTGAGGAAAGCACATAAGTCTTTCACAAGGGTACCCATGTGAGACTTAGCCAGGAAGATGAACATTTCTGGGGCGTTATGTTGACCTGCACTCTTTTCCAGGCAGTTCTGATGAGAAAGGGAGGCCGCAAGTCTCTCCTTTGACTCCTGTTCCCTTCTCAGAAGATGGTCTGGCAACTTTGGAAGGTTCTCATTAAACTGTTAGCCTGCTCTCTCTGGATCCAACTTAGAGACGGAGAAGGTTAGGTGGACATCCTTCCACTTCTCCTCGCAGGTAGGCAGTGCTAGAGAGAATGGTTTGCATTCTTCTAGGGTTGGGCAGGGTTTGCCCTCGTCGACTGCCTTGACGGCAAAGTCTAGTGCTTTCTCCGAAAAGGGGAAAGCGATGGAGGAAGGGGCAAGAAAGGTGGGATGTTACTTGCTCAGTGCTGAGACTTCAAAGTTGGTGTACCCGGCTCCCTTCAAGGCTTTCAGGAGGATGGCTTGCGCCTTGTCATGTTCGAAGATAATGACCTCTTTGGGTACCGTTTCCTCTCGGGGTGCATGTTCATCCCGCAGGCTCATGTAACAGTCTGGGTAGGCTGAAAAGTTAGGCCAGAACTCAAGGTCTTCAATCAGCTTGGCCCCCAACTTCTCCGAGACGAACAGTTTCCCATTCATCATGGGCATATGCTCCGCATACCTCCAGGGATTAGTTTCGGAGCAGTGAGGGAGATCCAACACTATGGGGCTTCTTAGTGGTGCCCTTGGTGGATCCGGGGCGGTCCGCCCTCTCTTGCAACAGTATCTGCTGCTGCCTGAGTGATTCCCGCATCGTCTCTTGTTCCTTTTGGAACAATTCCATCATCCAATGAATCGAAGTAAGGATCTCTTCGTTCTTGTTGACCTGTGCAACTGATTGTGGAGTTGGGGCCGAGGAAGTTGACGGCATAGGTTGGTATGCTGTCACGGCGAACTGAGGGTCTTCAGTTGCCATTGATACGGATCCTTCTTCCTCCGCTTGTGGATGTTCCACGTTTTCTTCAGGGCCTCCTTGCAGTAGGTCCTGCTCAGTGTCAGTGGACACTTCTGACATCCTCTCTTGGTGGATGTCCATGCCTTCCAGTGCCTTGTTTATGTCCGTGTCGAGCTTCAGTTGTATGAGGGGAGGCTGGACCTGTTCCTGGGGCACCATCGCATTTGGCAGAGCCTTGGGGAAAAGTAGGCACCTTAGGGAGTCATTGGGTAAGTATGGTCCTGGAGAGTTCTTCTGTAACACTCTTACCCATTTGCTAAGGGTCTCCCTCGCTGTGTCCCTAGTGTCTATGGTGACTAGGGGGGCTTCTCCAAAGCCGTTGGCCAGCAGGGTTGAGCAGGTGGGGGAACCCTTCGGGTCCCAATATTTTAAGACTCCCGACACAAAATGGCCCAATGAGTATTGATATGTTTCTATATCAGTGATATAAAAGCATACAATTTTTATTAACAATAGTAATTACTATTGTTTATGGTAGCTTAGGATAGTAACCTTGAAAGGGAGTATTAAAGACATATTTGTGTTTCCTCTCCCAGGCCACTGCTGAGACCTCCGTCAGTATTAATATTTAGTTTCCCTGATAGGGAGAATACAAGGTAGAAAAATTCTAGGAACTAGAGTTAGAGTTAGTAAATGTCTTATACTAACATTATCCACCTGTAGTATATATTAATACCAATCGGGTATTTTAGGGTCCTGATGATCAAGGAAAACCATCTGGGTGTTGAGGGAGCACTCAACCTTAACATAATATCGTGGTCCCAACAATTGTCTGCGACAGGAAACACAGAGTATGTTAGAAAACATGTGTACTACTATATAGTTGTATACAGTAGTTTTGTTGGCAGCACTGCCGGTGTTAGGTTAGTACCTGGCGGTACTAGCTGATAGAGAGAGAAAAAGCATTAAGGAAGGAGAGTTTCCTATTATTATGAATAAACATAACAGTTGGAAGTGTAGGAGGACTATCAGGCTGCCTACTGTCTCCTTGCCAGAATGAAAGTTCCAATGGAAGGGGAAAGAATCTGTCAGATTATGGCTTCCACCTATCCACAAAAGGCCTGTCGCCGGCTATGACGTCAGCGGCAATGAATGTGGATGGCAGCTCAAGGGAGAGCCGAGGACTTCCCAAAGTATGTTAGGTTTCCCACCGGCAGCCGTCAGGAGCCCTCTCAATCTTCCCCCCAATAATATTCACTTCCTGTGAAGGAAGGTAGTAAGGGGGAAGGTGGCAGAGACGGCTGAACTAACTGCTACCGGCAGGGTACCAGCCGGTAACGCAGTCACCATAGCAGGCCGGGATGACTGTCAGAATACCAGTGAAGGAATTTTGTGACGGCTATAACATCACTAAAGGACAGAAGGGAAAGGGTAAAGGATCTTATAGTTCATTGATATCAGAGGTGGCGGTAGGTATGCCGCCTTCCTCAAACAGTGAACTGAGGAAGCATGGCTTCCTGTACTGACGACATCGTCGGCGGCAAGACAAGGGCACCCTGAGTTAGTCACTATCTAAATCAAAGCCGGAGGCAGCAAGAACTTTATTTTACTCGACGGCGATGAAGAGAGACAGTGGTTGCCGCCTATAGCGGCGGTGGCACTCAGGGAGGGAGGAAGGGTTTAGCCTCTTCTCTCTGAGAGAGAATAAATATCGTAACTTATCTATAGATTCTAGAGAATGTAAATTCTCATACGAATCGAGAAGGAACGATAGGGTGAGGCTAAATGTGGGGAATTACTTTACTAACGTATATATGAGCAAGAGTAGCCTAGCTCTGGTAGGAGCCCCGGCCAAGGTAGTTGGTACCACCTGGATTCCCGCCGCATACGATAAGTAAAGTCACATAATACGAAGAGGAATAATATTTATGTATGCAAATTCACCACATGTATAATTTGCCTAAATAACTAATATTATAGCTTAATACCGGGAAATGTCGCCCTACTGACTAAAGTGTGTAGGAACACTGTCTCCTAAACCAGGGGAAAATTTGTTGCCTGGTGAAGTGGAATGTAAGGAGGTCTCCTTAGAGACCGGAGAACTTGAACCATGTTCCGAGAGGGAGGTTTCAATTCCGACTGGGAAAAGGCAAGTTGCTGTAGTGGTTTGCAGACTGTGGCCAGAGGTAGCACCTGAACTGCCTAGTGTCCGAATGCCGACCACAACCCGACATTCACTACACAACAAATATACAACGGTGGAATACCCAAAAAAACCTAAGTAACTGGTCAAGAGAACGGAGGTCTGGGCACCACCCCTTGATTTATACTGGGCAAGGGGACCCAGCTGGAATCTTGCTTTTTATCATACCTTTCATTGGGCTAGCTGGATTTTAAATAAAAGTATAAGAACATTAGGTGAAAGGAAATATTGTCTTTTCTGATAACTGGACACAGTGTGGGAAAATGAATTATGATAAATTACACTACTTATGAGATTAAAAAACAGTGGCTGAGGAAAAGACCCTGTGGTAAGAGGTTCTGAAATGAAATGCTGTATTCATAAAAACACAAGAAAAAAAAATTTATTTGTAAATATTCTATTAAGAATGCATTAATATATCACTTAAGATAGTCAAAGGCAAAATTATCATCCCTTTTGCATATTGTACCAGCAAGAGAAAAAATACTAAGCTACATGCAAGATATATCACCACACAGTTACCAAACGGGTCTTCAAAATCCTTACAAAACTATGACTGCAGAACCTGAGGATTTGAAAGACTTAGAAATATTAGGATTCTCACCATAGCCTCTAAAACAAAAAAAGCATTTCTTCAGAACTAAGCTTAAAGGAGAACCCCGCAATACTATAGTTTTATAACATCGGTAATGACCAGTAATAAACTTGAACACTTACTATCTAATGAGCCATCTATAAGGAACATATAACGGTGAAAAATACAGTACCACAATTTTCCCTAAATCAATACTGTTCTCATCAATCTCCCGTCCACCATTGGGATGCAAAGTCACTTAACCAGTCCTAATTTATGAACAGTACAGCCGCATACTATGTCGTACAAGTCTCTGCGGGCCCACTATAACAATACTCGAACACAGTCATTCCCTGCCTAACATGAATTCACTCCTTGGGCCTCTGACCAGATATGCCATTTCAAAAGCTCTTGTTAACTATCAATGTTTATGACACACTCTCAAATAGCAACACAGTAGCTTACTTCTAGTTACAAGGCGGGTTATATGAATACAGAGCAGCATCACAGACTAGTACAGACTGGTAACAGGAAATACAGTATTCTATATTTTCTCTCCCTTACACTCCCTACTGAGTGTAGGGGCTGCTGTCAATACCTGGAAAGGAATAATAACAGAGCAAAGCATTTTTTCATATATATGGGCACAGAGGGATATCAATATACAGTGGAACCTCTACACACGAACGTATCTACATCCGAATTTTCCAACATCCGAAGTAAAATTCGAGCAAATTTTTTACTCTACACCCGAATTTTATTTCGACACACGAAGTAAACATTACGCCATTGAGCGTCGAGTGCTCAGTTCTCTATTCTTGTGTGTATCGTGTGGTTGTCCTCTGTTTGGTCTGTTATTAACAGTGCTTATTTTCTTCCTTTTCTCACATTTCCTTTTTGATTTTACCTATAATCATGGTGCCTAAGAAGCTAAGTTTCAGTACAGGAAGAAGGCAATTCTTTCATTAGAATTGAAGCAAGAAATTATAGAAAAACATGAGAGCAGTGTGCATGTGAGTGATACTGTATGGTTAAACAATATGGCCGGAATAGGCCTATGATCTCGAGGATCATCAAGCTGAAGGCAGCCATTAAAGCAAATAACCATCGAAGGTGATCACCATTATTACAAGACATCGTAGCAATACCCTGGAAGAGATAGAACGCCTTTTGTTGATAGGGATAAAGGACAAAGAGATTGTTAGCAACGATCATTTGTGAGAAGGGCCAGCGTGATGAACCGAAAGAAAGAAAAAAGTGAAGCAAAGAAAACCATGATAGCATTAACAAGCTCTTTTAAATAAGACTTCTCTCTTTTTCTGTTTCCCTCTAAACATAGCATTAACATGTTCTTTAAATAAAATTCTCTCTCTCTCTCTCTCGTTCTTCTTCGCTGTTATAGTGTTAGATACGTCTATTATTTTTTTTTCCGATAGAGAGAGAGAGAGAGATTAAACAAAAATGTGTCTAGAGTACATATGATTTTTAACAGCGTCAACGAGTTGAAAAACCATTAAATGTAACTAAGAAAGTAATAACAGCTAATCTGAATTCCTTTATTAACTAAAACAAATATTGATACGAACACACTCATGTGCGTATGCACAAACACACACACAGGTGCAAAAATTGCTACGCAGTAAGAGAGACGGTCGGGGAGGAGGTAGAGATGGTGACTGCGATAACATAACTCGTCACTGAAAGTGATGAAAATAAAAAATAAAAAGAAAAAAAATGTAAAAAATATGAAATAGAAAAAAAAAAAATAAGCTAAGTTAGATTAAAATTTCCGTAGTGTAAGTTATCGCAGTCACCACCTCTACCTCCTCGCCGATCGTGTCTCCTCGTGTGTGTGTGTGTGTGTTTGCGCATACGCACACGAGTGTGTTTGTATCAATATTTGTTTTAGTTAATAAAGGAATTCAGATTCGCTGATATTGTTTTTTTAGTTACATTTAACTCGTTAACGCTGTTAAAAATCATATGTACACAACACATTTTTGTTTAATCTCTCATTTTTGTTTAATCTCTCTCTCTCTCAGAAAAAATTAATAGACGTCTCTAACACTAACAGTGAAGAAGAACAAAAAAAAGAGAGAGAGAGAGAGAGAGAGAGAGAGAGAGAGAGAGAGAGAGAGAGAGAGAGAGAGAGAGAGAGAGAGAGAGAGTATTTATTTAAAGAACATGTTAACACCATGTCTACCTTCTCGCCGATCGTCCGTCTCCTGGCGTAGTAAATCCTACACCTGCGTTGGCCTGTCTCTAAGGTAAAGTGGCAATAAAACAAATTTTCTATTTATTATTTCTTTATAATTATCTTTTTTACATGCTTCTTTCATATTATGCAGTTATGTTATTGTTATGTGTAATTATGTGTAGCCATTTATTAAGGATTTATTATGGGTTTTTAGGCTGAGGAACGAATTAAATGAATTACCATGTATTCTTATGGGAAAATTCGTTTCTACATCCGAAGTTGGTTGTGGAATGAATTAAATTCGTATGTAGAGGTACCACTGTATATATATACAGGTTTAAAAAAAATGACTATGTTTCATAAAATACAACTCCACTAAGTTTTCTTAGATACAAATATCTTATATATTGCATTGTAAGTCCGCATGAGTTAGGAAAGATCTAGCGATGAGGGGATGTCCCTTCCCTTTAGTTTTAAAGCGAGGCTTAAGGTTGAGTGATTGTCTTTACCTGCTGAAAGTGAAAAGGTAGGTCTTTTCCTTTTGCATATACTCAAGGATTCCGCTATTGGTGGAATAGAGGTATCGAGTAGAGAAATACGCTTTCCCATGACACCAACCACAGAAGGCGTTATACTTTGCCTGGTAGACTGATGCTGAAGAATTCCTCAGATATCTAGACAACCTCTTCCAACTTATTGTGAAAAGCCTCCGTGAGAGAGGAAGTACTGGGTAGTCTCCATCCGTACAATCATACCAAAGCTATAGCTTGTGGTAGATGTCGAAGTGTGTTTGTCTGCGACGTGGAGAGGGTTTTCTTGGAGGCTCTATCAGGAGATGCAAAAGGTTTGGAAACCGTTCTGCGTAATGCCATAGCGGAGCTATGAGAGCCCTTGAGAAGCTGACCGATGTTCTAGCCTTCTTGAGTACCCTTCTCCAAACAAAACAGGGACGAGACGTAAACGTCGTTGTTGTACCCACCGTTATTGGCATGCTTCTTGCCAGAGAGCCTTGGGATCTAGGACTGGGGAGCAGCGGAAGCCTGAGGTTCAGGGGCATTGCGAACAGATCCCTAGCGGGAGAACCCGTAAAGTCGTGACTTTGTCGGCTACAAGGTGATCCAAAGACCATTTGGTACACCTTATCCGAGATGCTGTGCACTGATTGTCGGCGAGCACATTCCTCTAGTCTGGAATGAAGCGGGCTGATAGTGGTACCGAACGGACTTTGGCTATACTGTACTGTTAGATGGGAAGAGGCTGCGAGCAAGTTCCTTCTTGCTTGTTGATGTGAGCCTCTATGTGGTGTGTGGTGTTGTCACTCATCACATCACTGAGTGGCCCGTTAGGAACTGATGAGGCTGTTGAAGGACTGGAAAGTTGGCCTTCATCTCTTAAGAGATTCAAGTGAAGGTACTTTCGGACTCTGTTCTGAGGCCTGAGATCGTGTGGTACAGCACTATGGTCCCTCCTTCCTTCTTTTGATGTCTACGCACAGCATCAAGTCCGAGGGGTGGGGAAGGATGAGAAGGTTATACCACTCTGTAGATTCTCAACTGACACCCATCCTTTGAGGTTCGTCCAAACTTCTGGTCCCATAGGGGTCAGAATGTCTGGGGAATCGAAGGCCTGATTACAATCGGACTCAAGCCGCCCCTGGAGAGAATATATATTGAGGTGGCAGTTGGAGGCTAGACAGGCCAGAGATGATAGATGTCCGAAAAACAAATAGTCACTCTAAGCTGGGAGTTCTTCTCGTTTTGAGAAAGGGTCTTGTGACTTTTCTATGCCTGTCTTTGATGAGAAGCTTTTGTGGAGATTGGTGTCTGGAATCATTCCCAAATACATGAGGGAAGTAGGGAAGACTTCCATAGGTTTACCTTGATCATACGATCTTGGTAAAAAGACTTAAGAAGTTCTGGTGCTAATGCAAAGTTGCCACCAAGTCTGCTAAGGTCAGTCAGTCGTCCAGAAACGGAGACAGAAGCCGATCCTGTGAGACCAGGATGGGTGCTGTGGGAAGACCGAAGCACTGCCCTGAACTGGTGTTTCTTGTTTGTCTAGACTGAATCTTCAATCCTTCCTAGAAAATGGATGGTTCGGGCCTGGAAGTATGCGTCCTTAAGGTCCAGCGTGAAAATGAAGACCTGTGGTCTCAGCCCTTGTCCGAACTCCAACATGGTGTGGACATCGACCGAAAGGGAGAGCTCCTTGCGGAGCCTTTTGCATGGGAGATTGTTGACTCTGGGGTCTTGACTCGTGGTGTAAAAGATCAGACGCGATACCCTGTGTAAGGATTCTTCCCTGGGAGAGAACTCTTTTAACTGACAGAAGTAAGGCAACGCTTAACCCTACCATGCGCCCTGACGGAATTGATGCTATTCTTTAGAGCAGCATCAGTCTGGTGAATGTTAATCAATGGCTAACAGCTGGGTATCATGGTTATTGTGCAGTAGGAGAGTGCTAGCGAGTAGTCACCTGTCGACAAGCCGCTGATGGTGGTTGTCGATTGTTTGCCGATCACTATAGTGGATTGGTGTGATGGCGAACAGTGAGTAGCGAGAAGTGTGTTGTATGCCTTCTGATCTAGGGAACCACGGGCAGAGGTTGACTAGTAAATCCGAGTCACGAACTGCTGGTGAACGGCGAATTGCCGATGACCGGTGAATCAGCGATCTGTGAGCCGAGGATGGTAACTGATAAGCAGATGAAGGCTGTCTGGTCAGTCAGCCAAGGAAGGTTGGTGATTAATGAGAGAGATGAGCAAGAAATTGGCGATCTGGTGATCGGCGAGCTAGCGATCAGCAAACGGTGATCTAGCGATCAGTCAGTTGATGATTTCTCATTGGTTATTAGAGATTTGCGAGCTAATGATAGGCCGTTTGCAACGTTCAGATCGTGTTTGATGTTCGTTGGTACTGACAAGAAAAACTCCTAAAGAGAAAGGGACCAAGGGTTCCCTGTGAGGGCTCTCAACCGATGGTAGATGCGTTTGAGTCCACTTGGAAGGTGGAATCTTCGGGATCTTGAACCTTTCTGTGAAGCCTCTTCCCTCTTTTCCCGGCGGCCATGCTGTAATGTGTTTGCCGGGAGAGGAATGGAGCAATGGTGACCTGTCAAAAAGTTTTCATTCTTTTTGCCAATTGCGCGAGTGCGCAGGAGAGTACTGCAGCAATGGGGCACAGGATGATGCCGGTGCTCATTTTCTGCTGAAGGGAAGTTTTCGGTGAATGCGCAGAAGAGCGCTGGCGAGCAGGCAAGCGTTAGTGCGCAGGCGAGCGCTGGCTCTTTGGATTTGAGAATGCAACTGCGCAGGAGAGTGCTGGATCTGAGAGAGCAAGTGCGCAGAAGAGCGTTGGCGAGCAGGCAAGCGCTGGCTCTTTGTCAAGAGCCGGCGCATTGGCAAGCGCTGGATCTGAGAGCCCAAGTGGGCAGGATAGCGCTGGCGCGAAGTAAGGCACTGTGTAGGGTGTTGTGCAGTCTCCCTAGAATGCGGAGAATGCACAAAATTGCGGGCGAGAACTCGCACGTAGGAGAGCGCTGGCGCGCGCGGAAGAGTGCTGGAGTACGAGCACGGATGACTGCAGGCGTATGCGCGTGGAAGTGATGGCACTCAGGAGAGAGCTGGCGCGCAGGCGAACACTGGTGCTCAGAGATCGTTGGCGCATAGGACAACGATGGCGTTAGCGTGCTAGAGTGCAGGAGAACGATGGCATAAGCGCGCGGGAGCATGCTGGAGTGCAGGAGAACGATGGCGCGTGCTAGAGTGCAGGAGAACGTTGGCATGCAGGAGATCGTTGGAGCGCAGGAGATCACCGACTCCTGCGCGCTAGCACGTAGTTGAGCGCTGGTTGGCAGGAGAATGTCGTAGGTTCGCTGGTGAGCTGGCAAACGTTGCTCTCTGTGGCGAGGTTGCGCTGGTAGGTCTCGGCAGGTCAGCTGGCAGGACGATCAGGAAATGGAATATGCCCTTTGGAAGGGCGATCGCGAACGATCAGAGTCCAGGAACGAAGTTCGAGGACTAGCTGCAGCGTCTTCAGGAGAAGGTCCAGGAACAGATGATGACCATGAGGGCCGGTGGACCAGCAAGCTGACCTTCAGCAGTAGCAATCCTCCGAAGAGGAGTCTCTATGAGTGGGCCCCCTCGCAAACGAGAGAGGTGATTACTTCGCAGAAGAGACTTGCCTAAGACTAGGCCCCGCCCCTGAAGGAAGAGAGACTCAGCAAGGGGGGAGCGTAGTCTAGGCGAAGACAGCAACAGCAGTCGGAGTCGATGAAGTGATGAAGATGCATGAAATTCTCCCTTGGAAGAGAGAAACAACCTCACACCTGGGGAGGAAAACTCTCCCTCGGAAGGGAAAGTTGTCCAACCCCTGAAGGCGAACCTCCTGGTAGCGCTCTAAGATGATCTGACAAGAGTGCTACCTGAGGAAGCGTAGCCGGCGCTAGTTCCTCGAAGATGAAGTGCTGATCAGGTGTTCTAACGGGCTTACTTCTAAGAGAAGGGATGACGCCCATGACGACGTCCTCTGAAGGACGGCAGTGACAGCAGATTTCCCAGGCATGAATAGATCTGCTTTGTCGGCACTCTTAGTCGAACGAAGAAAACTGCACCTCTAACTGAGGAAAAATAAAATCAATTATGTAACAGAAAATTCCCTTGGGAGGAACACCTAGTCCGCGACGGGACGGGCGACCACCGAGGGAACAAACATGAAATAAGTACTGCACTCTCCCTTCCCCGGTCAACATCGATGGGAGAAGGGGAGCGGAGAGTAATTGTAATAAAACAAGAACTACAATTATTTAAATCAGTTAAAAAAATTCACTAATAGTAAGAACCACTGATCCTCCGAAGGGAAGTGTTCCCCACGGAGAAGATGCTGAAAAGTTGGATTACAAACAATTACAATTTCACTTAAATAATTGAGAAAACAATCAGAAGCGCAACCTAACCCACGAACGGGAAAGGTGCTCCCCCCGTTAGTACACTGTCGGAGGCCCATGAAAGGTGAACAGCCTTGAGAATAGAAAGACCGTAGTCAATCTCTGAGAGGCCACACTCCCTTCGCTCAGTAATCCATAGGTTTCTCGTACGAAGAGGGAAAGGCGAAGACAACACTTGAACGAGGATGGTCCAAACAATGAAAATTCCCCTGCGGTGGCGGCCGAGTCAACGGTAGGTTGTCCGCCGATGGGAAGACCGATGGACAAGGGGGGGGAGAGGTCGGAAGGGAAGGTGCCCTGGTCTTGTGCAAGTGTCTTGTGAACCTGTCGTTTATGTATCACACGCACAGCACAAACACTGAAAAGGAAACTTACAACATTTCTATATATATATAAATATATATCACAAATTTTTAAGTAATTTGTATTTTTCCTAACATACTTACCTAGAACTACCTTCTTAGGAGTTACTGGTAACTCTACCTAACCGACCAGCTTTTTGTATAGTTTACCCTCTTTCCGTTTCCTAAGGGGTCAACCTCAGGCGGTGTGATATGTGCCCTGAGGCGACCCGGGGTCGGGAAGCGTGCTAGCTCAGGTCGGCGACTCCTCAGTAAGTTTCTGGTCGCGACGTGATCATCATCTTGCCGCGCTCTCTCTTACCTTGTGCGACCCTTTGTGTCCCCCGATCCTTTGTGCTTACCACGCGTTACCCACGTGTTTCCCTTTCACTTTCCCTTTGCATCCTTGTGTCTCTTGGTGTATTAGCGTTGCGTTATGGAGCAGCCTCGTCGTTGCCCTGGGCCTGTGGCTGGGAAGTCCTGCGGGGCTCTCCTTTCGAAACCTGAGATTGATCCCAACTCCTTGTGCTCCACGTGTAGGGGAAAAGTGTGTTCCCCTGCCTCTACGTGCCCGGAGTGTGCTAACTGGAGTGAGATCCAGTGGGTGCTTTTCGGGACTAAGAAGAAGGCGGCGGCTATGAAGTCGCCTAAGGAATCCAGTATCTCGTCGCCTGTGGTTTCTCCAGACGTCTCGGCAGACCGTAGCTCCCGTCCTTCTTCCCCTACCCAGAGTAGGGGACGAGGTAAGTCCGTTGCGGGGAAGAGGCCCATTGCCCTTCCCCAAGAGTCTGATATTCCTGTGGGGGAAGTGTCTAGTGTGGGGCAGGCATGTGTGGGGCCTGAGGGTAGTGCGGGAGTTTATATATATATATATATATATATATATATATATATACATAAATATTAAGAATGTTTTCACACACACACACACACATATATATATATATATATATATATATACGTAATTTTTTACAACACCACGCTCTCCATTTACTCCAAAATAATGCATCACGAACTTCTGTTTATGTACGCTGGCATCACGAATTCTGTTTGGTTGACTATGTTGACACGTCAGTTCCGAGTCGTTGGGTGAGGAAACCGAGCTATTTTCTTTTCAAAACCCCTTCCCCCTTTCTCAACATCTCTTGCTAATTATTGCTTTCCCAGAATTTAAACAACCACCTAATTACTGTGCAAGAAGATGAGAACTGCAGGATTGCATTATTTTGGAGTAAATGGAGGGCGTGGTGTTGTAAACAATTACCAAATATATATATATATATATATATATATATATGTGTGTGTGTGTCTGTATGTGTGTGTGTGTGAAAAAGTAAGTTAAAAGACAAAAATTAATGGCAATACAAAATAGGCGAGGAGGAAGAACGGATACAACCGGTCTCCATCCAAGCCAAAAGTAAAGTGAGCTAAATCACCCGTGTGTGAGTGGGAGCGGTAGTAAGCTACTCCCCCTAATCCTCGCTAAATTTTAATGGCTCGTCATTTCAGCTTCCCAGAAAGTAATGCCACTAAATAAATAGCGTAGGTTTGTATTCCAGTTACGGAGCAAATATATGGTTCATGTAAGTGGCTGAAAACAGGCCAAAACAAGAATATTTATCACTTTTGAAATTTATAAATTTATCTTGGCAATCTTTACAGAATATTTGTAGAAGAAATGTGCTGGTCTTCCAAAAAAATTAAGTCAGAATCGGACCTATGAGGCATTATTGAGTGGTTATTTTTTAATTTCACACGAGTAATAATAGCTTTACACTGAACAGAAAGCATTTCCTTCATAATCAATTGCCGACATAAATGAAATTTACACTAAATTTTGAAATAGATTGATGTACTTCCGTTACGTTCCTTCTTGAAGGCATCTTTATGTGATGGTGGATAAGTTGAAACTGAGGGGAAGGTTGAAAAAAAAAAATGGCTATTGGAGAACAACATCCGGGAACTTATGAAGAAGTTTAAAAAAAAACTACCTGACAAGTACATCATTGTAAATGCACAGAAATTCCCCAAACTGATGGGAAAAAATGCATGCGCAATAAGTCTCCTCCAATCTCTCAGATGTAAACAATGGACTTAAGAGTGAAAAATATACTTCATATTTTAACAGATCGATACGTAAGTTATTATGCCTCAGCCCCTATGGTATTTGTTTACAAGACCACGCTCTCCATTTACTCCTAAATTATGCAATCCTGCAGGTCTCTTCTTCTTGCACAGTAATTATGAGATTTTTTAAATGCTGGGGAAGCAAAAAATGGCAAGATATGTTGAACAAGAGGAGAGGGGTTATAAAAAATCTAGCTCGGTTTCCTCACTAAACGGCCTAAAGCTAACATCGTAAACAAGTCAACCAAACAGAATTCGTAATACCAGCATACATAATCAGAAGTTCGTGATGCCAGCGTACATTTGATATATATTCTAAATATATACTATATCAAAAATGGATTGATTACTCAAGTGTCCATGAAATGTGCAATTAACAAATAGTGACACTTTTGAGTAATCACTCAATGTTTAATTTAGTATATTTTGAATATACAGTATATCAAATGTACGCTGGCATCCAGAACTTCTGTTTGGTTGACTATGTTGAAATGTCAGTTCCAGGTCGTTTAGTGAGGAAACCTAGCTAGTTTTTTTTTTTTAACCCCTCCCCCCTTCCTCAACATTATCTTGCCATTTTTTGCTTTCCCGACATTTAAAGTACCTCCTAATTACTAAACAAGAAGAGGAGAGCTGCAGGACTGCATAATTTGCGAGTAAATGGAGAGGGTAAACAAATACCGCCCCTATTAACCATATAGAAAAATACCAAACTAACCAGCACTCGTCCATTTCTTATAGCGAATTCCAGTTTCACTAGTGGTTAAGTATCATATATTTACCCAAATTATCTTAGTAAATCTTTACCTGTGCACCATCAATAATAAAAAACTGCCCCTAGCCTATGGTATCCTACTTACCTTAGATGTCCTGGGACACATTGTTATTACACACCAAACATCTTTGAACACCCCCGGCAGGTAGCCAGTTAAATTACCCACCGGGTTATAAAATTACCCAGGTTGTGTCTAGACGCTGACATGACTATGCCTATACATTCTACGAGCGCACAAAAAATAAGGTGATACCAAGCATTAATATTGCCAGCATAACTGTACAACTACGACTATGCTTCACGCTTTATTAAATCCAAATTTTAATTGTTATATATTACCATAATATCAAGTTAGCCCGCCAGGATTTGGTCAAGTTATTGAAAAGGGCACCCACATCTTTTCAAATAATTAACAAATAAGTCTTGAAAATTACCTGTCCCAAAACACTTCGAATCATATCTTTGAATTCTGAGGATGCCCAATCTGCCGGTGAATTACGATGTCAACAGGTTAACGTTGAAAGAATACTTAAGTAAAACACACTGACTTCTTTTAAATTGTTAAGCGTGTATGATATGGTCTGTAAGCACTCTAGTCTAGTAACTTTGCGTAACTATAAAGAGGGCACTGGGCAGTATGCATGCGAGTTACGAGAAGCTATTAAACGTTTGCAGCAGACTACGCAGGCTGAGATGATGATGAGATTTTGCCGTCACAAACAGAATGCATATTGTATTCGTGTTGATGTGCCTTCAAAGTAAACAATTAATAATATTCTTTTAGCCTGTGCACTTTATTAACTGGAAAAAAATCCCTTAAAAGAACTGGGTATGGCATATTGTGCAGTGTACGGTAGCTAAACATTGTGCTTGAAATTACAATGATTCCATCGAACCCAAATATGACATAAGGGAGCTATTTGGTTTCGTAAACAACTATTCAGTGGTTATACTATCTTCCCTAGTATGAAAGGGCAGACCAATGTAGGGTCTCATTTGTAAATTAAGTGAGAGAAAGGACAGGCTGGTATTGAATAAAGTTATCAAGTTAGGAAATAGATGATAGTTGAAATTTTTTGACTGCGAAAATGTAATAAGATTACAAAATATAATCAAGAAAGACGCAATGAAGTAACAAGAAAGGAGAGAAAATATAAATGACAAAGTTCAAAGAAATGTCTTTCAAGAGGAAATTTAAGACTTTTTTACAAGTGTTAGGAGAAACAGAGGAAATAAAGGGAACGATCAGATATCTTCAGGGGAATTGTAATGTGGAAAGAAGGAAGTGGGGAAGTATCGGACTGTGACGCTTATTGAACTTCAGATGATGAAGAGGGAAAGGAAAGCAAAGCAAGTGATGTTTAGAAAATAAAGCAAGAAAGGACCAATATGATATATAATATGATGACAGTTAATGTCATAAGTTAACTAGAGAAAAATTTTATTTCATTTAGCCTATCTAATTTTGGGCCATTTGGTCCGATGCTGGGGCCCTGGAGGCCATTTTCCAATTCCTACACTTGAAATATTATGAAGCAAAAGTTAAGAGGTTAAACAGTAACACGAGGGGACGATAGAATGTAAGTATAAAGCATACAGTGAATGCAGCCAGGAACCGAATTAACTCTGCAAAGACCCTTTCATAATACATACGGTACACGGTGCGAAAGGCACCGCCCATGACGTCAGTATTCTCTATTGGAAAATGTGTAGAAATGGAAAATATGCTAAATGACAACACGAAAATAAATAAGGCCTATGTCAACGTAAGTCACTAATGGTTATTGACATAGTAAATGACGGTAAAGCTAGCTTAGTAAAACTAAGATCACAAAGCAGGGATATATTGTCTGTAAAAGGAGAAATCTATAAAATAAGTATAAATACTGCAAGTATACATGAGCTGCAGTGATTATGAAATAAGGACAGAATGGGAGAATAGAAGAGGAATTACAGGAGAAAGAGTCAATGCCCCCCCCCCAAAAAAAAAAAAAACAATAATCCTTGAAAATTTTAATTGGCCTTCATATGGCAAAACGTTAGAATTATAAATATTGAGCATATCAAAATAATAATAAAAAATACTTTAGAAATATATAACAGCACGTTTATAGGAAGAAGTGCAGTACAATCAATAGAGAAACTAAGGAAATTGAAGCAGTAAAAATATGTTAAAGATGTTGAAGCAAGCTAGGAGGCCTACAACAAAAGGACTGAAACCATTATTATTATTATTATTATTATTATTATTATTATTATTATTATTATTACCTGCTAAACTACAACCCTAATTGGAAAAGCAACATGCTAAAAGCCCAGGGGCTCCAGCAGAGAAAATAGCCCAGCGAGGAAAGGATACAAAGAAAGATAAAATATTTTAAGAGTTACAACTTTAATCTAAACATCTCATATATAAACTATAAAAACCTAACAAAACAAAAGGAAGTGATATAAAATAGATTAGTGTGCCCAAGTGTACCCTTAAGCAAGGCAACTCTACCCAAGACAGTGGAACACTATGGTACAGAGGCTATGGCACTACCCAAGACCTAGAGAACAATGGTTCGATTTTAGAGTGTCCTTCTCCTAGAAGAGCAGCTTATCAGAGCTCAAGAGTCTCTTCTACCCTTACCAAGAGGAAAGTGGCCACTGAACAATTACAGTACAGTAACCCCTTGGGCGATAAAGAATTGTTTAGTAACCTCAAAGTTATCAGGCGCATGAGGGCAGACGAGAATATGTAAGGAATAAGCCAGACTATTAGGTGCATGTGTAAGCAAAGTAAAATTGAGCTGTAACCAGAGAGAGGGATTCAATGTAGTACTGTCTGGCCAGTTAGAGGACCCAATAACTCTTTACTGGTTGTATCTCAATGGGTGACTGGTAGCTGGTGGTGAGAAAGAAGAGTAAAAAGTTGCACTATGCATGGCTGCATGGGTTCACATGATAAAACTGGTAACCAATAAAATCTTAAGGAAATGGAGAGAGAGAGAGAGAGAGAGAGAGAGAGAGAGAGAGAGAGAGAGAGAGAGAGAGAGAGAGAGAGAGAGAGAGAGAGAGAGAGAGAGAGAGAGGAGCATATTTATGGTAGAAACCATCTGCACAGGATCATAATGATTTGCAGATGACAGGTTGGTAATAACAAATACGCGGAAAAGTAAAATTGAAAATATGGTCTAGATATAAAAATAAAAGTAGCCTTTTAAGATCACAAATTTGCATTTTTCCTAGCTATATAAATCTGGGTTCTATCACAGGACTTTCTTCGTCGTTTTCAGGGATGAGGTCGTTGCAATACATTTTAAGCAGCAAGGTGTGTCTGCTCATCTTCAGGCTTGAAGTTAAACTGAAAAAATGAAGGCTTTGTGGCTCTATTTATATGAATCCGGGTAGATCTTAATCCAGGCGGCGAATTATCATTGGTTGGGAATGCATCTCAGGTGAAGGTTGTAGCTGTGCCAGGAGGCATGTTCTGGGCCAATCAATGACCCATGTGATCAGGTCGCAGGACCATTACTTGTGTGAGATTCCTGGTTAGAGGAATCTACTGTACAGTTGGTTGAGGTGTTCGCTGAGAAGATCTGTTCCAGGCACGTTGTTGTTCCGCTCATTGGTGCAGTTGTTTATGGTGTTGTGTTATTGGTATAGTTGATCGTAGTCGAGGGGGGTGAGCGATGCTCCTTTGGTAGGTAGATAGGAGAAACATTTCCTGCACTGTGTTGAGGATAGGTTTCTCCTGCTGGATCATTAGGGCCTCCAGAATTCTAAGCCTTCTGCCATCGGTGGTGCCTCCAATGATTTCGGTATTTTGCAGTATGTTTTCGGAAAATGGAACTATTGCGGATTTGTTGGCAATGTACTTTAGTGATATTTTCCTGTATGTGACAGGAGAAGCGTTTTGAGAGCCGCATGATGGTCATCTCAATGTAGCTGCCAGGGCATCCTCAAAAAGGACACTGGTATTGACAGACCAACTTTGTTCTCTTCAAACTGTCCTGCAAGGGAGGAGCTGGGTTACTTTTCATGATTAAAGTCTTGGTTTTGGTGTTTTGGTGATATATAACAACGTTAAGCTTCATGTTATCTTATACAGGGAAGGTGTTGTTCCATATGATGTCCTTTATGGCTTTCTCATCTTGGTAATTACAGTGCATGATTCTTTTACAGTAGATATATATTTTTTTGTGCTAGATGTGTCATGTTCTTCCTCCCCATACCAGGTGTTAACAGGAGGAACAGCGCAACAAGATCAGCCCAACAAAAATTAATATCTACTAAAAAAGAATCATGCACTGTAATTACCAACAAGGTGCCATTAAGTCACATTGCCAACAAGCCTACAAAAGTTCTATTTCGCGAGAACACCATGAAAAATACCGAAATTATTGGTGGCGACCCAAGATGGAAGGAGACTTAGAATTCTGGAGGCTCTACTGATCCAGCAGGAGAAACAAAACTATCCTCAACACAACACAAGAAATCTTTCTCCTCCCTACCAGCCCAAGGAGCACCCAGACCACGTCTATGATCAGCCATACCAATCATGCCAACACCAATGATCGGAACAACAGCTTGCCTGGAACATATCCTCTCCCAGCGAGCAGTACAGCCAATTGGAGAGCATATTCCTCTAACCAGGAATTTCACACACGTGGCAGTACCACAACCTAATCCCCTGGCCTATCACTCAGCCCAAAGTATGCCTCCCGTCATAGCTACAGCCTTCACTTGTGGTGCATTTGCTACTAATGAGAATTTGCCAACCAGATTAAGATCTACCCGGATTCATATAAAGAGGCACGAAGCCTTCATTTTTCAGTTTGACTTCAAGCCTGATGATGAGTAAACATACCTTGCTGCTTGAAATGCATTGCAACTTGACCTCAACCCTGAAATTAAGAAAAAAATAATCGATCACCGAACCTTGGAACCCCCTGGACTTTGTAAATAAACTTATGTTCAAATGTACACTTTTTTTAAAGTAAAGAATTCATACATTTGCTGATGAATATATATCGCCTCTAAGAATGAGAATAGAACAATTACTGGCAAATTGCAGTGCTGTTAAGAAGAATATTAGATCAATACAAAAGGTGTCATAAAATTTACGTCACTGAGGTAAACAATCTCTTCAATCAAACTTGCATATAAGAGGGTCTCCTACCGAAATATTATTATTATTATTATTATTATTATTATTATTATTATTATTATTATTATTATTATTGAATATGATCACTGCCTCAGTAGCATTGACTTTGTATTCTATCTTCTCAATAGATCTGATTATTTTCTTTTCAGCAATACTGCATTCTGCCAGTAACAGGGAAAAATTCATCCTTCATCATGAGTAAGGTAAATCCAAGGCAGGTAAAAATCGGTTTTAATGTAGAGTTTACAAAATGGTACATAAAGTAAGCAAAGTACAGTTTATAGCAACGAATTTTGGAAGGTATTGCCACCCATCTTTAGGCAAACATGTTTGAAATGGTGGTGGCAACATCCTTTTAAATGGTACATCTGGTTTACAGGAAGTGGTGGTGAATTTACATTGGCCGCCTCCAGCGACGGGGGCGAAGCAGATAGTAATGTAAGCTGGGGGAAATTTCTTTTTGGCTGATGCGCTCGCCGGATTATATTAAGTCACAGCCAGAATGCCGCTCCACTCACTGCTAGCCAATGAGTCAACATTTTGTTCATCGGCGGCTAGGCTATGATAGGTGGATGCTGGGGTGATTTTCATTGTAGATGAGCTGATCTGTCTCTGATCGTGGTCATCTTGATTTTGGTTTTCACATTCAGTAGTGTCCATATTCAGTCTGTGGATGTCAGTCCTTCAGCATGAGGGGAGAAGGAACTTCTGCATTGTATTGAAAAGGGGTTTCTCCCGTTGTATGAAGAGGGCTACAAATATTCTCAGCCTTCTGCTGTCAGGTGCAGAAAATTCTTTTGGTGTTCTTAACAATCTTATCCCTTCTAATGCTGTTATTATGATATTGGAGGGCATGTGTTTTAATAGCACCTTGCTGGACGCGGTAGGACAATCACTTTGACAGACTCATTGTAGTCATCTCTATATATCGTCCACGGCATCATGGAACTGGAGATTGGTATGTCTAAGGAAGTTCTGCATCGGTGGAGCTGGGTTGTTTCTCATTATGAGGGATTTTATCTTGGCTATTTGATATTAGATGGTCTGTTTAATCTTGGTATTTTCATCCACAGGCGAGACGTGGTTGTTGACTATGTCCCTCACAGCTTTTCCATCTTCCAGGTGATCCTTATGCATATAACCTTTGTGGTAAAGGTTGATGGTCCTGGTTGTATTATTTATTATTGGTCCGTGGCTCATCCTTGTACTAAGTGTCCATGGCTAGCTTGATTTCCATGTTAATGTGCTGGTTGGAATGGCAATTGTTCATGAGAACCTGGGAGATACGATTCAGTTTGGCATGAGTTTTGGCCCAAGAGGAGCAATAGGAGAGAGCTCGATGGACGTAGGCCTTGATGGTTGAGGCCTTGTACTTGGCAGGGCATTCACTGGCTCCATTTAGGCATAAGCCAAGGTTGGTCGGCTTAGTGTACACAGAGGTGTAGAATCTGGTGGAGGTGGGAGAGACCGGTACATTTAGGAAGGGCAGCTGTCCATTGTTGATGTGTTCCATCGTAAACTGAAGGAAACTACGCTCCTTAAGCGTTCTTCAAGGGTCTCATTGTCCTGGACAGAGGGAACCATGACAAAGGTATCATCTATATATCTCACGTACACGTCAGGTCGATGTATGCATGAGAACACGCTGTCTTTGACAGCTCCCATGTAGAAGTTGGCGAAGAACACACCGAGAGGGGAGCCCATTGCCCTGCCATCTTTCTGCATGTGCATATGGCCCCAGTAGGTGGTAAAAGGGGCCTTCTTAGTACATATTTTAAGAAAGGTGCATATTTTAAGAAAGGGAATGTTCAAGGTAGGAGTCGATCCTTACTGGCACGTTGCAGTGCTTCTATTGAGAAGATGGAATACAAAATCAATGCTACTGAGGCATCAATCATATTCAATGAGGCATGCCTTAAAGAGGGTCTGCTACCAAAATATACGTATTTCAGCATGGGCGGACCCAAGGATCAGTGCTTACAGGGGACCCTCCCTAGAGACAGCTAGACAACAAGACTATGGCTAAGGAGGAGCTCTACAAGAGAAGGAACCACCTGGA
The DNA here is from genome assembly GCF_036898095.1 of Palaemon carinicauda. NCBI lineage: Eukaryota > Metazoa > Arthropoda > Malacostraca > Decapoda > Palaemonidae > Palaemon > Palaemon carinicauda. Next base: position 130,224,815 of record NC_090725.1, on the reverse strand, counting down.
GGAGAAATGGGAGACCATCCAACGAGACCCTAGCAGCCTGGAAGCAGAAATTGGAACCTCTGAAGATGCAGAACTGAGCAGTGATACCTACAGTGATGACGAAGATGACCACGCAGATGAAGCCATCCACCTAGCCCACAGCAGTGGTTTACCGTGAAAAAATCCTCTTGGTACAGTCACGATCCGTGACTGGACCAAGAGGATGAGAACTACCCATCAGAAGCTGATCAACATTAATGGGGGTAAACTCCATGTACCTGAGCAGAAGCAGGACTATATTAATATATCGTCCTACACCCCTCCTGCCTCACAAATCAAGATTCTTTGACTTGAACTTTGCTGACAAGAGGTTAGAAATTGAACTACTGATTGATTCTATCCTCTCTCATCAGGAGAAAGGCGCCCTTCGGACTACTGATGACCTACAGCCCCTGCTTTTGGCCAAAGCACTAACTGATCGTGGTATATTCTCCAGCTGCATCAAGGAGGTGGCCAAGGAACTGCAAAAGGAAGCCAGTGTCACAATCAGTAAATCTGACTATACTACTGCCTTTGTGCTGATTGACACGGAGGACTCCGCCAAAAGCTAGATTACATACTCGAAGACTCTTCAAAATTCGAAAAACTCACCCATAGCTCCACAGAGGAGATCAAGTGGGAGGCCAATTGAACCATAGAAGTCATCCATGTGACTACCAATGCCATCCCCCTCCAACCCATCTCTGGAGATTTTGACCCTGTAAAAACCCATAAAACAAAAGTAATAATCCACTATGACCAATAATCAGCCAATGTCCTACGCCTACCTACCAACTGGTGAAAAGACTCAACAAAATCTTGACTCCATACGTACATGCTAAATACTCGTACAGTGTAGCCTCGTCTACTAAGTTCCTGAGTACTCTGAAGGAATCCCTCAGTAATGGCACAATCACTTCCCTGTATGTAGAACCCCTCTTCACTGATGTTCCTGGGGGGGAAACGATTGACCTGATCCTGGAGAGAGCCTACAGGGACCCAACTACTCCCACCCTGAACATCCCCGAGGAGGCCCTTCGCACCCTTCTTGAAATACGTACTAAGAAGGCCCCTATTACCACCCACTGGGCCCATATGAAGTCTACTTACAGAAAGATGGCAAAGCAATGGGCTCCCCTCTTGGTGTGTTCTTTGCCAAATTCTATATAAGAGTTATCGAAGAGAGGGTATTCTTACGCAAACATTGACCTGACGTGTACTTGAGATATATAGATAATACCTTCATCATGGCTCCCTCCGTCCAGGACATCGAGACGCTTTGTAGGATGTTTGAGGAGTGTAGTTCCCGTTTTTGATGGAACACAGCAACAATGGGCAGCTGCCCTTCCTAGATGTGCTGGTCTCACCACCTCCACCAGGAATACCATATAAAAGGACGTTGCCACCACCATTTCAAACACTTTAGCCTGAAGATGGGAGGAGATACCTCTCAAAACTCATTGCTATAAACTGTACTTTACTTACTTTGTGTACCATTTTGTAAACTCTACATTAAACCCAATTTTGACATACCTTGGATTTACCTTACCCATGATGAAGGATAAATTTTGCCTTGTTACTGGTGGAGTTTCAGAGATTTTGCTAAAAAGAAAAAAAAACTGCACACACTATCACGAAGCCGCTTGCAATACTACTAAGATATGTGTAGATATGTGCAAGATATATGTTAAACATAAATTAACATATATAACCCGTATTTTCAAAAGTGGATCAAGACTAGAGGCAAGCAATTATAGACCTGTTAGTCTAACATCACATATTATGAAAGTGTATGAAAGGGTAATAAAAAAGAAAATAATGAATCATTTGGTTAAAAATAATTTATTTAATATAGGTCAACACAGTTTTGTGCCTGGAAAAAGTACACAAACCCAACTGATAGCACACTATGAAAACACATACAAAAATATGATAAATGCAAAAGACACAGATGTCATCTATCTAGATTTTGCAAAAGCCTTTGACAAGGTAGACCATAATATATTAGAGAAAAAAATGAGAAAGCATAAAACTGTGGGAAAGATAGGAAAATGGATAAAAGAATTTCTGCAAAACAGAAAACAGATAGTGGTTGCAAATGACGAGAAATCAGAGGAAGCTCAGTTAATATCTGGCGTGCCACAGGGTATGGTATTATCTGCACTACTGTTTGTTATTATGATTTCAGACATAGACTGTAATGTTAAAGACTCTGTAGTGAGAAGTTTCGCCGATGATACAAGAATAAGTAGAGAAATTACTTGTGATGAAGATAGGAACTTATTACAAAGAGATCTAAACAAAATATATGAATAGGCAGAGATAAATAGGATAGTATTTAACTCCGATAAATTCGAATCAATAAATTATGGAAACAGAGAAGGAATGGTATATGCATACAGGGGACCTGATAACGAGACAATCACAAACAAGGAAGCAATTAAAGACCTTGGTGTAATGTTAAACATGAATATGTTATGCAACGACCAAATAGCAACACTGTTGCCTAAATGTAAAGCAAAAATGGGAATGCTATTCAGACACTTTAAAACAAGAAAAGCTGAACACATAATTATGCTTTACAAAACTTATGTACGTAGTACACTCAAGTACTGCAATGTGATATGGTACCCACACTAACAAAAGGATATTGCACAAATAGTGAGTGTACAAAGGTCCTTATCTGCTATAATAGAAGTTAAGGACCTTGACTACTGGGAAAGCCTGCAATTTTTTAAATTGTACAGTCTAGAAAGGAGAAGAGAACGCTACATGATAATACGAGCATGGAAGCAAATCGAAGGAATTACTGAAAACATCATGGAGCTAAAAATATCAGAAAGAGCAAGCCGAGGCAGATTAATGGTGCCCAAAACTATACCGGGAAAACTAAGGAAGGCGCACAGGACATTAATCTACTACTCACCAGCATCGATAATGCAGCGACTATTTCAGGGGTCGGCATCCTTTTGAACACAATGTGCACTTTATAATTAATACCATTTTTTTTACTACCTCGCATGCCAGTTGTTATATTTTAGCACTAAATAAGAAAATTAAAAATTACAATTTTACAGTATTTAGTGCTAATCTGAATCTTAATGTGTTTTCCTGAACATGCATAGCATAAATTTAATAATTTTGTTGCATATAATATTCTTTATAACAAAAATCTTATATTTTAAGTTTATACCTCTCCATATCAATGCAATTCTTGCCTCTGCTTCCCAAAGACCAAAGTTGAAATTTCAGAGGAATATTTGGACACCTTGAGTGGTAATCCTGCTGCGATGGGACCTAAGGATGTGCTTCATGTAAGAAAATATCTGCTCACACTGATATGTGGATCTTTATGCTGGTAGTAAAGCAAAAGCTACTTTTTTCATGCAGTTGAATTTATCAGGCAGTGACGGTTAGGACCTTAAAATGGAAGCTGCATGATCATATTTTTACTAGTTTCTAGTATTTCTCGAAGATCTTAAAATTTAGTTGACTACAATGATGAGGCCTGAAAGTCAACTGACTACATTTCTAACTGCCCAGTTTCCATCCACTCAAAGAGTCATATCTAAATCACTCCAATTGATGGTTTCAGGTCTGATTAAAAATGACAACACTGGGCTCATGTATTGGAAATCTTAAAATCTGATTGAGAACTCAGACTCTAATTCTTGTTTGCACAACTGAAGATCAGTATTGTTGACAGGATGAATTGCAGATAAGTTCTTTAAGTTTTTTAAATATGGGAAATAACTAGTTTTGATATCTGTTGAGTAAACTTCAAGCTTTGCAACAATTGCCTTCCAAGTAACATACAAATCCATCACTGTTTTTCCTGCACCTTGCAAGAGAAGATTGAGGTCATTCATATGTTTGGTGATGTCTGATAAAAACAAATTTCACA
>NC_090725.1:130205893-130215893 GCF_036898095.1 Palaemon carinicauda | reverse complement strand
GCCTTAGCCCCCGGCCTTTGCGGCCCCTGCTTAGGATGATAGATTCACCTCTATCATGGTGGTACCTTTTCCAGAGGTGTCTTGACTAGGCTAATACAGCCTTGCCATCCCACCTCCATCTTTGGTGTTTGTCCCTTGCCGCCTCTACCCCGGCATTACCGCCGCTACGGGTGACTTCCTTATCCTTGCCGCCTTCCCCCGAGTGCCGGGGGATCGCCGCCGGCCGCTGGCTTACCGCCGGGGCCTCTCCATTCCCTCATAGCCTCGGCACACTGCCGACCCCTCCCGGAGTGCCGGCACTAGCAGCCGGCCCCCGGCCCCGGCTATGCTCCCTTATCCTTACCCCTGTCACCCTCCGACTGCCTCCGGCTGCCGGAACCGCCGCTCCTTGCCGGCGGCCGCCGCTACCGGCTGCAGCCACCCTGGCTTCTTTTGACCATAGAATGATCATTCTTGAATGCCAGAAACTCTGCTCGAGCGGCTTCCGGCGTGCCGGGGGTATGCCGGACCCGTCCGGAGGCGGCAAGATGCCTTGCACCCCTTCTCTCAGCTATCTTTACTAGCGATAGCTCCTAAAAAACCGCACCTAGACGGCTTGTTAACGCAGACAAACTGGTACGGAATCGTACACTTTGTTCAGTTTTCACTCTGTCTTCTTGCGTGTTTCATCTTTCCAGCACGCTACGTGTAATTGGCACGTCTGGTTGCCGGAACCTTACTAGGATCTCATGATCCCCAGACTTTCTTGATAAGATTTCAAGCCTAGTCTATAATATGGTTATTCTAGATGGAATTCCCATTATCAAGACACCTTCCATGGAGGCCTACGGCCACCTGGGACTGTCCGATGCTACGGCAACCAGCCGGGCGGGTTACACGAGGCATGCGTCTGTCTCCTTTCACCCACCCTTCTGTGCATCACAATTAATTTATGTTAATATTAACTTGTTAATATTTAACTTTATATACGAGCCATATTATGACTCTACAATACTCATCGTCTCTTTCTTTTACAGGAGGAGTACGTCAAGTGTGACCACGACTTCTGCGCGGTCCGTCGGCCACACTTCTATGGACACACGGCGTGTAGGACACACGCCCCTTGTGCTCACAAGAGAGGGGATCTCAAGTACTGGGGCCCCACCACCTGTTCGGTCTGCCAAGAATGCTTACAGAAAGCATTCTATGATCCTCCCTCAGCGGAGATTCGGGACACTGCTCGGGACAACCTACGCAAGTGGGTACGTGGCTTTCAAAAGAACGCCACTGGACCATACCTAGCCACAGAAGAAATGAGGTCTTTGCTGTTCCCAAAGGCCTCACCAGACTCAGTGGTCCCAGTCGAACAGATCCCCGTAGTCCAGATTACAGTGGAACCCGATGCTGTCATGGCTCAGTCCATGAATGATTGTCACCTGGATTCAGAACATGATGAACACATGTCAGAGATCTCGGAGGACACCGAGAAAACCCTTATGGCCCAGGGTGAAGGGGAGGATGATGAAGAAGAGGACCGGGTAGTATATACCGAGTCCGATAAGGAGGATGCCCCTCCCTCCATCCCCCCTTCTACTCCTACACCGACGGAAGTGTCTCTCCCGTCTACGTCCTCCACCACGACTCCTCTACCTACGGCACAGGATATGATTCGGCTCATTGAATCCGTGATGGAGCAGAAGCTCCAAGAAACTCACAAGATCATTCGGTCGATGGGAGGTTCCAAGGAATCTCGCAAAATCTCCATCAAGGACCTCCCCGCATGCTCGAGCGACAATCCGTGGCGATTCGCCGAGCATATGGTCATCGCTGACGACAAGATCTTCGTCAGCGATAAGATCGGTTCCATACCCCTGGAAGAAGTGGAGTTCTTCCCCCGCTTTGAGGCGTATCCGGACTGTTACGTCCGTCTACGTTCAGAACCATCCTCAAAGGAAGAGACCGAACCGAAGGAGAAAATAGTGTTCGATCTCTCGAAGGCCCAGGCTATGCTTGCCAAAGCGCTCAAGAGCAGAGGCTTTACCTGCTCTGGACTTCCGGCTCTGAGCAAGAAGTACCCCACCTACGTTGCGCCCGATAAAGTGGTGATACCCTTCACGGAAAAGGCCTTCGCTGCCTGCCTTAAGGCTGTAGAAGAAGGGAAATCCTGCCCTGCATTGGAGGAATGCAGACCTTTCTCCACAGTCACCCCGCCCGACACCAAACACTGGAAGGATGTGCAACACACCTTCGTGGTGGGCAAACTAGATCCTGACGTTGCTGGACGTCAGTTTAATGAGGACCTCCCCAAGCTAAACGATCAACTCCTTCGTAGGGAACAGGAAACGAAGGAGAGGCTGGCAGCATCTCTCACTCTCCAGGTCCAGATGGACGTAATGGCTGGTGACACCAGAGTCCCTGACCATTACATGGTCCTTGCCAAATCTCATATGGCAACCTTAGTCAAGGATCTGTACCACTTCATGCGAGCTCGTAGAGCCTGCAGAGAATTCGTGTTCTCCAGTGCCACTTTCAGACACGAACCCCGGAAACTGATTTCCTCCAACATCTGGGGCAAGTACCTCTTCCCGTCTGATCTAGTGAAAGAGATCACAGACAAGGCCGCATCTGAGAACAGGAACCTTCTCAACAAATGGGGCATGTCTAGGAAGAGAAAGCCCTCTCAGGATGACGGTCCTCAGCCTAAGAGGAAGCAGTCGAAGCATAGACCCCAGCAACGTCAGCACAGACGTCAGTTTCCGGCACCCGCTACTCCCCAAGTGGCTGCTCAGCCGCCACAGACCTTTCAGTTGGTCCCACAGCCGGTTTTGTCCTCATCACCGGCCTTCAACCCCGCCTTCGAGCAGCACTCCACTACCTTTCGTCCCAAGGGTAGAAGCTCAGGCAGGGGTTCCGGCAGAGATTCCTCTCGCCGGCCCTCCAGAGGCAGAGGAGGACAGGGAGCTAGCGGCCGAGGCAGCAAGTCCTCGGGACCCCAGAAGCAATGAAGTGCTTCCGGTGGGAGGAAGACTCCGCCACTTCCAGGATCGCTGGACCTTCGACTCCTGGGCACACAGCATCATCAAGAAAGGTCTGGGCTGGAGCTGGGCGCAACCACCCCCAACCTTCCAGCAATTCTTCCAACGTTCAACCCCCCTCCTGGAAGAATATGTGCTAGACCTCTTGAACAAGAAGGTGATAAGAAGGGTGAAGTCCACAAGGTTCCAAGGGAGACTGTTTTGTGTCCCCAAGAAAGACTCAGACAGACTCAGAGTCATTCTGGACTTATCCCCCCTCAACGTATTCATATCGAACAACAAGTTCAAGATGCTGACTCTTCAACAGATCAGAACCCTCCTGCCTCGAGGGTCTTTCACGGTCTCGATAGACCTGGCGGACGCATACTGGCACATACCAATGAACTATCACGCTTCCTCCTACCTAGGTTTCCGACTCCAACGGAAAAGCTATGCCTTCCGGGCCATGCCCTTCGGACTCAACGTGGCCCCTCGGATATTCACAAAGCTAGCGGACGCAGTAGTACAACAGCTCCGCATCCGAAACGTCCAGGTGATGGCCTACCTCGACGACTGGCTAGTGTGGGCGCCCTCGCCCGAGGATTGTATAGAATCCTGCAGAAAAGTTACTCAGTTTCTCGAACACCTGGGATTCCAGATAAACGCGAAAAAGTCTCGCCTATCTCCAGCTCAGAAGTTCCAATGGTTAGGCATCCACTGGAATCTTCAGTCACACCGCCTTTCCATTCCAGTAAAGAAAAGGAAGGAAATAGCAGGGTCTGTCAAGCGACTGTTAAAATCCAAACGGATCTCGAGACGCCAGCAGGAACAAGTTCTAGGCTCTCTACAGTTCGCCTCGATCACAAACCCAGTGCTTCGTGCACAGCTAAAGGATGCAGCGGGAGTCTGGAGACGTTCCGCATCCATCGCTCGAAGAGACCTCAAGAGACGGCTCCCAAGCAGACTTCGACTTCTTCTAAAGCCGTGGTCAGAAGCGAGGGCCCTAAAAAGGTCCCTTCCTCTCCAACACCCACCTCCATCTCTCAACATCCATACGGACGCTTCGTTGGAGGGTTGGGGAGGTCACTCCCACCAAAAACAGGCTCAAGGCACTTGGTCTTTCCTATTCAAGACGTTTCACATCAACATCTTGGAGGCCATGGCGGTTCTTCTGACGCTGAAGAAACTCTCCCCGCCCCCGTCGATACACATTCGCCTGACCCTGGACAGTTCTGTGGTAGTGCGTTGTCTCAATCGCCAGGGCTCAAGATCGCCCAAGATAAATCAGGTGCTCCTGACAATCTTCCGTCTGGCAGAAAGGAAGAAATGGCACCTGTCTGCAGTTCACCTACAAGGATTCCGCAATGTGACAGCGGACGCTCTATCTCGGACAAACCCGATAGAGTCGGAATGGTCTCTAGACGCAAGATCATTCTCCTTCATCTCTCACCGAGTCCCAGAACTCCAGATCGACCTCTTCGCAACGAGCGACAACCATCAACTTCCTCGATATGTAGCCCCGTACGAGGACCCCAAAGCGGAAGCGGTGGACGCCATGACCTTGGATTGGAACAGATGGGCCAAGATTTACCTGTTCCCTCCCACCAATCTTCTGCTGAAAGTCCTCTCCAAATTGAGAACCTTCAAAGGGACAGCAGCTCTAGTGGCTCCCAAGTGGCCCTGCAGCAACTGGTACCCCTTGATCCTGGAGATGCAGCCAACGCTGATCCCCCTCCCGGACCCAGTTCTCTCCCAGCAAATACAGAAGTCGACTGTCTTCGCTTCATCATCGAAAATCAAGGACCTTCATCTCATGATTTTCTCACCCTAGCCGCTAAGAAAAGGTTTGGGATTTCGAAGGAGAGTCTAGACTTCCTCGAGGAATACAAGACCGAATCCACGAGAAGGCAATACGAATCGTCTTGGAGGAAATGGGTCTCCTTCGTCAAGGCAAAGAACCCCTCGAAAATCACCATAGATTTGGCATGACCTTCTTCATTCACCTTCATGGACAAGGCTTGGCAGCCAACACGATTTCTACTTGCAAATCGGCCTTGACTAGACCTTTGTCATACGCCTTCCAAATAGATCTGTCTAGCGACATCTTCAACAAACTACCGAAGGCCTGTGCCCGTTTGCGACCGGCACCCCCTCAGAGACCAATCACTTGGTCTCTAGACAAAGTTCTCCACTTCGCCTCCAACTTGGACAATGATTCATGCCCTCTTAAGGACCTGACTCAGAAAGTTATATTTCTCTTCGCTCTAGCTTCGGGAGCCCGAGTCAGCGAAATAGTGGCACTATCTAGAGAAGAGGGACATATCGTTTTCAACGATTCAGGAGACCTCTCCCTCTTCCCTGATCCGACGTTTCTCGCAAAGAATGAATTACCTACCAAACGATGGGGCCCGTGGAGGATATGCCCCTTGAAGGAAGATGCCTCTCTATGTCCAGTAGAGAGCCTTAAGGTCTATCTTCATAGAACTTCAAACTTTGGTGGAGGCCAACTCTTCAAAGGAGAAACATCGGGCAGCGACCTGTCACTGAAACAATTGAGAGCAAAAATCACCTACTTCATTCGCAGAGCGGATCCAGACAGTACACCCGCTGGTCATGATCCTAGGAAAGTCGCTTCGTCTCTGAATTTCTTTCAGAGTATGGATTTCGAAAGCCTCAAGAACTATACAGGCTGGAAATCCTCGCGTGTTTTCTTTAAACATTATGCGAAACAAGTGCACGAAGTGAAACATTTTGTGGTAGCCGCAGGTAGTGTTATGAAACCTGCTCTGAACTCTGCTTAGAACAGTGAGTTATTAGGGACTCTAACTCGTCGGGTGCCTATGTTGACCCTCAAGTGATACGTAGTGAAGCAGAAACCACCTTGTGCTTTCTTTAACTGTTCTTACCTCAGGTGAAATGTCATAGTAGATTACCACATGAGTGCTACATGCCACGTGCATGACGTGTGTTACATAAAGACTAACGTTCCGTAGAACGAGTGCCTACTAATACTTGATTCTTCCCTTTCAGACTCAAGAGCACGCCTTTATGACTATGTACATTTTTATCAATGTAAATGTTTTTTACTATTTATTGCATGACATGTATTGATTTACCTGCAATTATCTAATAAAATGTCTATTTTATTACTTGTGCGTCTCCCTTGCTCCTTTCTTACTATGAAATATACTAATTGTCATAGTTTTATTACCCTTTATTCTTGGTTAAGGAAAATGCCAGGATTTACTCCGGGCATTTATTTATATAGAGCAAGTAAGTTTCCTTAGCGAATACTTACTCAATTATGAAGATGAGTCAACTCCATGCACGAAGTGTACAACCACCACTTCTTCAAGTTTGTTTCGACGCGAATACCAAATCGCTCTGACTTATCTTCTGGATCTCATTGTTCCTTCAGCCTATATGAATAGCCTTCCCATGACCACTTTGATCTCAGCATAGCCCGTGGGGACTTCCATGCCAGGGGGGCAGGAAGGCAACTGCCTCACGGTAGCTCTAGTATAGACCACTATGCTTTCGGTTCAATGTTTTAGCACTCACTTATAAAGGGGAAAAAGTCTACCACGATACACTAATTCTCTGGTACTCTTCCATCAGGACGCCATGGCTTGAGCCCAAAAAACGGATTTTGAGCGAAGCGAAAAATCTATTTTTGGGTGAGATAGCCATGGCGTCCTGATGGACCCGCCCTGTCTGTTATCAGGTCCCGCCCTGCGCCGCTGTATCATGGTGATGAGCGAGCTCCAGACTTTCGGATGAGGACGGACGTGACGTCATCAAAAGCAATGGCGTCCGTCTGTTTACATCGCGAGTACCGATATCACCACATCTAGATTGGCTGCAGCTCAGCTCCCAGCCGCTCTCTGTCCGCCATATTGAAGCGTTAACTCTATATGGGGTGTAGATAGCTATGTGGCACGTTAATACATGCGTGTCCCCTGTTGATACACGATGTCTTAAGGGGAAACCCTTAGGATACTCGCTCCAGAAGTTAGAATTCTGTGATAACCTGTGGTTTAATTCTCTGGGAAAATCCTAGTAGTGATTACCCAAGGAAGCTACCAAAAAGGATCCTTCCATCAGGACGCCATGGCTATCTCACCCAAAAATAGATTTTTCGCTTCGCTCAAAATCCGTTATATATATATATATATATATATATATATATATATATATATATTATATAAATCTCGATGAAGTTACTGGCAGCAGGGTGACAGATTGGGTTTAAGACGATAGACAAACTGTCTCTTTGGCTTCTACTCCTGATCCCTGGCGGATGATCTTACTGGAATTAGAAGGGACCGGCAGGGGCACTGCCTTAGATAGGCACTGCACATCACGCGTAACTGGTTATACTTGGATGAATCTAGCCAATGAATACTCTATGGATTTAGTGAATAGAGCTGGCGAAATCTAATCGAGGCCCTTTGCGTCAATAGGCGTCAGAGATGATATATATATATATATATATATATATATATATATATATATATATATATATATATATATATATAAAATGTAAAAACAGTACTGTATGTCAAATCTCGACTGGGAGCTGATATAGGAAGCGACCATCAAGTTGTTATCTCAGCACTTAGACTAAACTTGAAGACCATAAAAGGTAATATAAACCTACCTTCCAGATATGACAGTGAAAAGCTAAGACAACAAACTAGCGAAAAGGATGATTGCGTTATAGAATGCAGGAACAGATTTGCGGTCTTCGAGATGTTACCTGATGAAGAAGTAGAAATATATGTGAATATTCACTGTGGAAAAAGTTGAAGGAATCTTTCAGGAATCTGCCAGCATCCCAATCGGACAGGGAAGTGGAGCAAGATGAAAGAAAATAATGCGTTGTGAAACACAAAAACTGATAGAGAAAAGAAGGTGCAAAACTAAACACTGAATAAGCAAAGGAAAACACTCCACATCTAACCTTTTTACGAACTAAATTTAAGACCCTTGATAGTGAAGCAGATATGCTGTAGAAGATACAAAAGAAGGTTCATAGATTCTACTGCAGATAAGATAGAATATAATCTAAATAGAGGAGATGGAAGAAGTATAAGATATAAATAAGAGGGTATTCGAGAAATCACTAGATAGAAGAGGAAGAGAGGTGAGTTACCTGTCAGAAATAAAATAGAAATCTTCAAACTAAGGAATCTTTAATTAGAGCTAGATGGAAAGAACACTTTGAAGACACTGAATTGCCCATGACCTTCCTATAGATGTAAGTGACAATAGATTAACAGAGGTCGTTTTGGCAATCAAACAAATGAAAATCTATAAGCCACCAGGAATGAAACGCTGAAGGCTGATGAGACTCAAACACCCATTGCGTTAAATCAACTATTCAATCATATGTGGAAAGATGAAGTTACGCCTGCTGAAGGGAAAACGAAAGGGACTGTTGTTAGAGTACCCAAAAGGGAGATTTGAGAGACTGGGAATTGGCGAGGGATCGCATAGTCATCAGTAGGTATGAGAGTTTTTCCCAGGTAATATTGAATGGAATAGAACATGTAACAGATAGAATACTTCGAAACGAGCAAGAAGGTTTCAGAAAGGGTACAGGATGTTACAATTAAATTTTTATTCTACAACATATAGCTCAACAGTGTACCGAACTAAACTCCCCTCTTGCTTTATGCTGTAGATTTTCAAAAAGCATTAGCTAGTATTTCACGTAGTATGTTAAAAAAGATTCTGAGGTACTATGGGATACCAGGGAAAAATGTAAACATCATAATGGATATGCATAGTGGAACTTGTTGTACGGTAATGGTTGATGGTGGTCTTACAGATACATTTGGAGTCAAGACTGGAGTACTACACGGTAGAATACTGTCCCCTCTACTGTTTATTATGGTGATTGATTACGTTATGAACAAGGTAATGCACAGAATGAGTAATGACATTCAATGGAAAGGGGACCAGAGATTATGTGATCTTGAATATGCAGATGACAAGCTTCTAATTACCTCTACAATGGATGAAATGAAGGAAATGATTGATAAGTTAGTACTGGAGGGAAGAAAGGTTGGATTGGTGATCAACCAGAGAAATACTGAGGTCATGCAGATTCAGAGTGGTGATCAGACGAATTGCTTTATTGGAGGAGTAATATTAACCAACTCAAATTCTTTCAAATATTTATGAACCATCATTACCAGCAATGGATCATTAGTTGCAGAATTCAAGGAGAGAATAAGGAGGGCATAAATAAGCAATGGGTATATCAAAAACTATTCGGAGGTAAAATTGAATATCAATTCACAATAAAATCAAAATACACATTTTATTTGTGAGATCAACATTAACTTATGGGCACCAGCCGTGGTACAGCAATGTAAAAACAACTGCAAAATTTCTTGCCTTTAAGAATAAAGCATTGAGAAGGATTTTGGAAATCAATTGGAAGCAGTATAAAACAAATGCAGCAATTCGCTAGGTGGCAGGGGTTCCTAATGGGAACAATATAGTTAGATTATCAAGATCGAGATGGATGGGGCATATCTTAAGAAGGGAAGATGAGTTAGTCCGGGGTGTTCCTGAATGGACACCGCTGGCCAGGAGAAGACGTGGTAGACCAAGAGAAACGTGGCTGAAGATGATAAGGTTGAGCTCAGAGAGAGGACATAGGAAAGAGACATAAAGTGTGAATTTTAAGTAACATACATGCATACACACATTGGAACTTAGTATTAGCTAAAGCTTTGGGATATGAAATTAAACATCATTAATATACGTATATATTTTTTATTCAATATATTGACATTACATATGGAAAATGTTGCGTGTCTATATAATAAGAATCGAATAAATTATTGTTAAAGAAAACGTCGAGTACCGATGTAATAAACTAGAGAGAGAATATGGAAAACAAATGTATTATCAATAAATTTTCATCAGTCTGTCACACTTTAAGAGTATTAAATATAAACATCTTTCGGAATGTGTGTATAAAATTACATATA
>NC_090725.1:130198393-130200893 GCF_036898095.1 Palaemon carinicauda | reverse complement strand
TGTGTGTTGGAGAGAGAGAGAGAGAGAGAGAGAGAGAGAGAGAGAGAGAGAGAGAGAGAGAGAGAGAGAGATCTTTCTACACTAAATTCCAGACATGATTCATAAGCAGTCCAATTCTATGCCCACGTTGGGGCCACGGTCACAGCTGTTTTTTAGCACAAACCCTCCTTTACTATCAAACTACTTTCTTTCTCTCATTTGTGTTAAATTTATTCAAGACTGTTAAAGCTAAGTTTCATTTGACATGTTTTTTACTCTTCTCTTAAAATCTTCAAACCACAACCCTCCTCTCACTCTCTCCATTTTTCTGCATATTATATGTTGACCCTTCGGTTATATGTATATTTACATCCATGCCCTCAAATGCAAAACTTTTTACGATCTCTCATACATTTTTACTCTGACTACCTTTCGTGGTTACGTATCCTGCCATCTCCCGTACTTCTTTCTCATCTGCAACGATCTGTGTACATATAGTGTGTCATAAATACAAAGACTCATCTTGTGTTATTCGTGTATCGTAAACACTAGTGTCAAATATAAGGCAAATCTCACTCATCACTAATATTTACTGTAGCAAAATTGCCTCAAATTCGTAGCTTTTCTTAATGAAACACGTCACCAAAAGGGAGCGTAAAAAAAATCTTCGATAAAATTTTACTGATCTGTTCTTTACGAAAAATAGCAATCAAACACTCAAGGGAAAAGAGAGAGAGAGAGAGAGAGAGAGAGAGAGAGAGAGAGAGAGAGAGAGAGAGAGAGAGAGAGAGATAATGTGTTTGTGATCGTATATGCAATCTCAGTTACTGTCTCAGTATAAAATAAAGACGGAAATTATCCTCCCCATTACTTTCCAGGATTAATTCATGGAGTGATTGTGGGATGCCAGAGCGGGAATGAGTAAACATTTGAACAGGACATTACTTTTATTTGACTCTGAACACCTCTGACCTTTACTGATACTTCATTTTAGATGGAGGTGCCTCTAAGATAAATTGCTGTTCTAGAGATTACCCCTTGGATAAAGACTATCACGCGCTTATTTATTCAAGGTATAGGAACATCTATTTTGTTAAACCTGCTTTACAAATGTTCGCTCTTTGATGAGAGTTTACAGTCTACTCCAGTCGAGGTTATCAGCTGTGAAATGAAAAGATGATTCGTATCTGGCGGATTTTGCTTTTTTTTAACGCCTTGAAAGAAAGTTTCACAAACGTCTGATACTCGAGTTTAAGAGGAAGAAATTTTGTTTAACGATTCTAGCTAATCATTTTTAAACAAACAACAATACATTTATTAACATTTAAAGAAACAGTTTATCAAAAGAAATTAGCACATTTAGTGGATTGTGAAAAACCGTCTCTGAAACACATAGGGATGAATTTAGTCGCTAGGCAAATGGCATAAGAGAGCTATGAAACAAACCAAAATATATAAAAAGATACAAAGAAATGCAATAAGATTATTCAGTTGCTCCAAATGGGCGTAAAGATATTTTGGCCAGATAGCTCTCCTATTCAAGGCATTCAGTCCTAGACTGGTGAAAATACCGTATTCGAAATCGCAGAACAAGCAAAACCTAACGATCAATAATTGCACATATTAACTCATCTACTCTCATTCCTTATGACATTTCATACCTACAGCAAAATTTTAGTCGAAAAGAACAGCATACATTTGAAATTCTGAGGCTTAAACGGGGTGTTAATGAAGATGCACTTCCTCAAGGGTATTGCATCTTGTAAAAAGAGCACATTAGAGAGCGTACTGTCTTGAACGGAATAAAATTCTTGAACATTACAAACTTTCTTGGAAAGAGAGCACCTTATACTATGTCCAAAATAGCAATTTCTGACGACAAATGTTTTTCTGCGATTCAATTTACTGTCAAAGAAATGAACTTCCAAAAAGAGAATAGACAAAAAAAGAAACCCGCCTCTCACAGGAGGATCGACGTGTGCATGGTGAACGCTTCTGACCTAAATGCGTTTAAGCCAAAGGTTTATGCTCACTGATATATTTCAGACCTTCACTTACGCTTCTCAAATGTTCAAAAACACAATAGAAGTGATTCAACTGAACAATATGGATATTTTTTTGTAGTATACTTTTCATAAGTTGTATTTGTAGTCTTTAGCTTTGTGTAACGAGAAAAGCAAGATGATCATGTATTTCAGATATATATATGTAAATATTTAATATCTATTACAGAGCTTAAGAGTACATTATCTGTTGAAATATCTTATATCTTTTGAGGAACAGTATATCACAGGGACTGAAAATCCTTACAAGTTCATAAAACATGAAAATGAGCTGAAAGCTAAATTATCTAAAAGGACTATGATTTTTTTTTTTTTCAAGAAAAAAATTCCTTGACAACTTTTAAAATATCTTTTATTTACCAGCAGTGTTGCTGCAGCGATTTTCACAGCAATTTCCTCGAATAATTAACGAGCACTACAGCAACGACCATGGTAAACAGACTTGCCTCACAATTTTA
>NC_090725.1:130143393-130193393 GCF_036898095.1 Palaemon carinicauda | reverse complement strand
TGAACCATGGTAAAAATATACGTCATTCCTAGATTATTTATATACAGTTATACTTATATTGTTTTATCATGAACAATAACAATTAAACGTATATGGTAATAAAACCAATGTAGTCAGCTATGTGAGCAACAATGCAATAACCAAATATTCTCATTAATGAAGATTTCCATACTACTTTCAATAGTGTATATTAAACTCTTGAAAACGACAATTATATAATAGATTTAATAATATCAAGTAAAAAAAATATGAATTATATTTTATCCCCCCCTCCTCTCTCTCTCTCTCTCTCTCTCTCTCTCTCTCTCTCTCTCTCTCTCTCTCTCTCTTAAGCTGGGTGGAATTACATAGTGTAACTCAACTAAATACGACTGAAATTTGCTTTTGCATACACTTGCATGCAAGAGCAAATTTCCTTCTACACCCTTCCCCGAAGCAGCCTCCATTATGTAACAGAGAATATACCTTAATGAGTCTGGCATTTGCTCTTATATAAAAACACGATTGTACCTAGAGCAAGGATAGGTCTAATAGTTCCAGTTTGAACTTTTAGCAATAAATCAGTACTGAATCGGGCATGTCAACAGTTACGTCAAAAGAGTTTTAGTTCTGAATTCAAATAATTAAACAGGTGTATTGCAAATTTGTAACAGTGACACGTGTAATGGTAGTCTTTTTTTTATATGGAACCGAAATGATTTTTTTACCTTCCTAATATTTAGTGTGCTTCGTAATACATTTATCATTTTGTTTGGAGCCTTCTGGGATTATTATTTATTTCTTGTAGTAGAGCTTTCAAATTCAGGTAGGTTATTTGATTGCAGGTTGAGAGACTTCTGTCCATCCACCCCCTTTCCACTTGCAGAAGGGGACTCCAGAAGTATTCTGGGATGAGTCTGCTCATGCAATCTTCTCCTGACGAGCCATAAGCATTCTTGGTAGGGCCCCGGTCGACGGCATCTGGTATTTCTTGGCAGTCACTCATATAAGCACTGGCCAGGCCCAACATTGCTTAATTTGACAGATTGGACAATCAATGATATAGCATATATATATATATATATATATATATATATATATATATATATATATATATATATATATAGCATATCTATGTATGTAAATAAATTATATGTATATATATAGCATATCTATGTATGCGTATATATATATATATATATATATATATATATATATATATATATATATATATATATATATATATATATATATATATATATATATAATCAAACTATTATCCTCTTCATAATCTAAGGATCTCTGAATTTTGAAAATTTTCACACGTTATTTTTTTTATTTTTAGAATTTTTAATTTATCTAAAATGCAATGTCAACATAATTAAACGTAATATTTGTAGAAGCTCACGTATAAATGGAATTCTAACCTTATGCACCAGCATCTCCGTCTACCCCTCTAGATGGAGATGGTTTAGGCATGATCTTCGCACTCCCCAAGATAGATTAGTTCACCAAACATTTAATTGGGCTCCTCAAGGCACTAGAAGAGTTGGAAGACCCACACCTACATAGCTGAGAACTATGATAATGAAGTGGGAGATAATGAATGGAGAAGTATTGATTAAAAGCTCAAGATAGAGACGACTGGCTAAATCTAACCTATGCTCTTTCTTGCGTCAATGGGAGTAGGAGGAGATGATGATGATGTAAACCAGTAATCACTTGATAAGGGCAATTTTGTCGAAACACTGCTGTAGTGAATAAAGTATGAAAAAAAGGAATGGTCATCGTTTATTAAACCAAAGGCTTACGCCTGAAAACTTGAAGAACCTGATGAAATATGAGGATTCCTGTAGGAAACACATTGACGCCACTAAGGCTATCGCCTTCAATGAAAATTATATATATATATATATATATATATATATATAGATATAGATATAGATATAGATATATATATATATATATATATATATATATATATATATATATAAATGTATATAATATATATACATATATATATATATATATATATATATTTGTATATACTGTATATATTATAATTTTCATTGAAGGAAAATTATGATATATATATATATACATATATATATATACATACACATATATATATATATATATATATATATATATATATATATATATATATATAAGTATATATTAGAATTTTCATTGAAGGCGATAGCCTTAGTGGTGTTATTGTGTTTCTTACAGGAATCCTCGTATTTTCTCAGCTTCCTCAGATTCTGAGGTGTACATGCATATAATTATCTATCTACAGTACCCATCATATACAAATAAATGTACTCAGACTTTGGCTTACTATAACCCAATTAAATTTGTTCTTCTTTATTAATCTAAATTAGCCCTAAAGGACAGAATTAGTGCTAAGATTTGAAGGAAAAAATATCATAAAGTGCTGAGAGAAAAATAAAAACATCATGGAAATGCAAAGACAATCTGGAAGACATTTGCACAAAGATCCAGAGAATAGGTCAGGATATTATTCCTATACGACACTTGCTCTGAAGAAATATCAACTGACGCTCGTCTATTCCTACCATGAAATTAGAAAAAAATAATATGGAAAACATTGTCCGATTCTATAAAGAGAAATTCATTAGACTAAAAATAGCACAAGTGAGAAATTGTGCGTTTGCGTGTTGCCAAATTTAAAAGAAGTGAGAGAGAGAGCAATTTTTCAACCACTCGTTTTTATGACTTTTGCTGAAAGGTCGTAATCTGGAGGCTTTGCATGTGGTGAATTCATTCATTTTGGTGCCATGCTTAAGCCATCCTAGATCTTCCCAGGCTGAATCTCCTTTCCCCTCCACGAAGCGTGACTGACGGCAAGAATGACTGACCAAAAGCGATTAAGGCAACACAACCGACCCAACTGCCCAGTTTTTCCTCATTCTTCCTGTGACCCCTGAGCATGTTTGTGGTTGAGTTACAAAGTTAATTAGTATTTTTGTTAGCTGTCAAAATACATGAAGATACAGATTACATATCCTTACAGAATCCTTCTGTTGAAGACGCATGGTTTCGTGCACTTTACTTTAACATAACGCATTTATTAAAGAATAAAAACATTTGATGCGTATGGGTTTTAAAAGTATTTTTTATAGCACAATGTTTTTCGTCTAAGAGCCATTTTGAGGACAAGGTAGGTTAAAGATAGTTACTATTAATATATTGGATGAAATCTTATAATTCTCATATATTAACCGACGAATCAAAGTACAGAACGTATTTTTGCACAAGAGTGCGTGGCTGTGTGTAACTTATATATTCTGATGAAAATCAAATTAAAGACACCTTTAAAAGAAATATTGATGAAACAGGTAACCTGCATCAATCTTTCACATGTTCCCAACTGCTAAAAGAAACAGAAAAGAAAATCTGCCCGTGAGTAACAGCGAAGCTTGTGCTTGGCGTTGCGAAGTGACATGCAACAAGGACTTTGTAATGTTACCTCGATGCAGTGACAGTGCAACCTTACAGGTAGAACTGGAAGCAGAGAGAGAGAGAGAGAGAGAGAGAGAGAGAGAGAGAGAGAGAGAGAGAGAGAGAGAGAGAGAGAGAGAGAGAGAGATGGGGGGAGGGGTTGTCCTGTATTTTCAGGGATGGAAAGGCGTCGTAAAACTGGAAATAAACACGTTCACTGGAACGAATATCGATGCTTTCATCTGACAGAGCCTCGAAGCTGTCAGCTTGCACCTGCACATTCTTCACTAAATGGTAGTGTTATCGATGCTTAGCAAAAGAAAGGTTGTCCTCTAGTTACAAATTGAAACCTCCTAATACTTTCTTACGTACTGCATTGAAGACATAATCAATAATAACCATATGGGGAAACCATAGATATGATTTACGAAACCTGAGATGTGATATAAAAAAGCCAAGGGAGTTGTTGCAACTAAGTGTCTTTTTTATTTCGTTAGTTAATGATATAAGTTTGATTTTACAGGTAAGTAGCAGTTTACAATCTGGTTATTTTTACTTTGCCCATCTCTCTCTCTCTCTCTCTCTCTCTCTCTCTCTCTCTCTCTCTCTCTCTCTCTCTCTCAACCCCTCACAAAAGATTACGTAAAAGAATTAAGCCCTGGTAAATAATTTAAATCATACCACTGAAGTTGGTACAAATGAACAAAACCTGTTACAACGCACAACTACCTTTTATGACTTTTACTCGTGCTGAAGAGAAGGACTCCAAGAATTATCCGAATGCATTAAAAAAGGAAAATGGAGAAAAGCAAACTTTGAATCTTAGATTTGCATGTTTGAGCCTTCTAGTTAGATTCTTGTTCACAACTGTTTGCTTGCTTCGAATGTTGTTCCTTGTCATAGTTCAAGAGGAAAATGTGACTGCTGTACTAAATAGAGGTTTGCAATTCAAATAATGTGTTTAATTATTCTCCTATTGTTTTATTTCTATATTATTTCAGCATTTAAATTAAATCATAAGTCTGTTGTAATATAAACAAGATCATCATCCCTTGTGAAAACCTTTAAGACTATTTATGAGATAAAGATTGCATCAAAGAAACGTTTCATTCCAGCATCACTGGGTCACACGGTGCCATCCACCAATCATCGACGATTTCAACGGGAAAGCTATTATTAAACTGTTTTACGTGCAGAGGTACTAAAATCTAAGTTGCGTTGTTTAATTATTCTTGAGACTAATGTAACTGTTATCAATAAGTGGCGTTACTCTTCAAAAAGGTATTTACTGTACCGCCTCCTGCATCAGAAACTTGGAGCCTTACTAAAAGCCTTAGAACATAAGCTAGTTACAACTCAAAGACCTATGGAAAGAATAATTATGGGGATAATTCTAAGAGTCAGAAAAAGGGTAAAATGGATACGAGAGCAAACTAGTAGAGGATATTCTAACATGTAAGAAAAGAAATGGACATGGGCAGGACATAAGATGAGAATGACAAATAATATATGGCCATTAACAATAACAAAATAAGATCCTAAAGATTGCAAAAGAAGTAGGGGAAGGAAGAGAACACGAGAGATTGATGAACTAAGAAAATGTGCGGGTATAAACTGACAAAGAAAGACCATAAGCAGACTTGACAGGAAGGACATGCCTGAGGCCCTTGTCCTGCAGTGGACTAGTTACGCCTGATGATGATGATAATGATGATATATATTATATAATAATGTATAAACAGAAAATACGTTGCAGTGGACTAGAAAGGGCTGTAGTAGTTGTTGTTGCTGATATTTGTGTGTGTATATATATATATATATATATATATATATATATATATATATATATATATATATACATATATATATATGTATATATATATATATATATATATATATATATAACAGCAACATATATAAGTATGTGTGTGAGTGTGTGTGTACGTGTCTGAGCAAAGCCCAATATTTAAGTTTAGTAGATTAAGTGGAAGTAATTCTCTCTCTCTCTCTCTCTCTCTCTCTCTCTCTCTCTCTCTCTCTCTCTCTCTCTCTCTCTCTCTCTCTCTCTCACACAGATACTGCATTCGCATAGGAATATTGTTGAAATAGGCCTATAGTTTTAACATTTGATATTAAAAAAAATTAATAAGCAATATGCGAATGTGAATGCAAGTCTTTAAAAAATGATGTAAATATTCGCTATTGCGAACTCAAATACAAGTATTCGGACCATCTCTAGTGTGTATAGATACTTATATACTGATCATCTCTGGTGAAGAAATAACTATTGGAGCTCAGTTTGTCTGGCGAGATGTCGACGATTCTTAGACGCCACTAATATATTATCTTTTAATTGTGTGTGTGTATATATATATATATATATATATATATATATATATATATATATATATATATATATATATATATATATATATATATAATATATGACTGGGGATACCTTAACGAGGTGAAAGAGTTTGCGCATTGCAATGATCAGCAAAGATATACTGGCCA
The DNA here is from genome assembly GCF_036898095.1 of Palaemon carinicauda. Classification (NCBI taxonomy): domain Eukaryota; kingdom Metazoa; phylum Arthropoda; class Malacostraca; order Decapoda; family Palaemonidae; genus Palaemon; species Palaemon carinicauda. Next base: position 130,187,435 of record NC_090725.1, on the reverse strand, counting down.
AGGCCACCTATACTACGTTGGTTTGCAGTGAGCGATCAGACAAAAATCTCCCACCATTACCAATCCGTAGTGGATAGCATGGTGATGGAAACTGGCCAAAACCTAGACATAACCAAGATATATTTGCGTTTCTCCATTTATTTCTAGCTGTCGACACGCATTTGGAATCACTTCTTTACGCGACTCTTCATCAGGACTACATTGGTTGAACGATGGAATCACGCTTCACTATTAAGCCTATGGTGGTGGAAATGTTGATATACAAAAATATTTGGATACTACGAAATTATCAACAAGTGTTGATGAATGAAAACTTTAAAATTCATCTCAAAGAAACCTAAGGTTTTCATTCATCAATATTTGTTTATGAATTTCAAAATGTCCAAATATTTTTGTACATTAATTTTCACTACCATAGGCTTAATAGTGAAGTGGAGGCTAGACTGTTAAGGGCTGGTAGGTTACAGACCCTGACTTAGCCTTGCTATGATTAATTCCTATAATTAATCTTATAAAAATTAACATTTTACTTTTATTTTCATTCAATATTATTTTCTCTTTTCTATCCGTTTTTAACACAAAGGTAAAGATACAGGAAGTAAAGTATTCTAGCATGGTCCCTTATCCAGATCCAAAGACTATTTTCTTTGTCCAGATCTGAGGTAAGAGCCAAATAGACTTTGTCGGAGATATTGATATTCAGGCATTTATGAAGTTTAAGTTAACAAAAGATTCCGGCTCTTTTTTCTCACACAAAAGATAACTAAAGGCTACATGAATGTGCGCAGATCTGTTACCAAATGGAAAGCTAAAGGTCGAGAAGGTGATACCTCCTTATCAACGCTTACTTGTAAACTGTAAATGGCTTATTAGATACAAATAGTTATAATATTAATCACCAGTCACCCGTTGAGATACCACCACCGCTACTAGAGAGTTATGGAGTCCTTTGACTGGCCAGGTAGTACTACATTGGATCCTTCTCTCTGGCTACGGTTCACTTTCCATTTGCTAACACATACACTGAATATTATGTCCTATTCTTTACATATTATCCTCTGTACTCATACACCTGACAACACTGATATTACCAAATGATTCTCCTTCACCCAAAAGGGCGTTAACTACTGCTTTTTAATTGTTCAGTGGCCTCTTGGTAAGGGTAGAAGAGACTGTAGCTACGGTAACCAGCTCTCCTAGGAGAAGGTCACTCCAAAATGTAACCATTGTTTTCTAGTCTTTGGTAGTGCCATAGCCTCTGTACCATGGTCTTCCACTATCTTGGGTTAGAGTTTTCTTGCTTGAGGGTACACTCGGGGACACTATTCTATCTAATTTTTCTTCTTCTTGTTTTGTTAAAGTTTTTATAATTTATATATATATGAAATATTTATTCTAACGTTATTGTTCTCAAAATATTTTATTTTTCCTAGTTTCTTTTCCTCACTGGGGTATTTTCCCTGTTGGGGCCCCTGGGCTTATAGCATCCTGTTCTTCCAAAAAGGGTTGTAGCTTAGCAAGTAATAATAATAATAATAATAATAATAATAATAATAATATTTATTTTCCTTTTCCAACATCATCAAAGACTGACAGTTTTTAGATATATCTACGACACAATAAGTCGAAAACAAGATGGCGTTAGTATGTTTGTCTTAAATTGAATTAAAGTCGCACAAAAAAGCGACATATTCTTCATCAGAAAATTCACGATAAACGCTAACAGAAGTATCGTTAAAAAAGGTAAATAATTCCCATGAAAGCCTACATCCTAACGATATGACTAGGTCATATTACTGTCACTTCCGTCCTTAACTCCCGTCGCATTCTATTTCGGACAATCCAAAGCTGAACACATTGAGAAAAGTGTTTAGCGCGACGTCATTTTTCAGAATTGGCAATTTGTCAAGTTATAATGGTTTTGCCTGGGGATGGTATTCTTGCTGGCCAGCAAGTGAAAGCTGGATCCTGGATGAATGAGTTCTTTGCATCGTCTCTTTTTAATTTGCTCAAAAACACGTACAGAGACGGCCTTCGTTACCAGAATTAATGCTGAGACAGCTATTTTAATAAAAGAGCACAAAGAACGTACACATCAGCCAAACCCGAGAGAAATTTATTATTGTTCATATTAGAGGAAGTTCTGGACATAAACTCATTGTAATAAATTGAGTTGTTCCACCCCGGCCTGACTATTAAAGAAAATAAAGTTGCAATTTATAAAAAATTTAACTAGAAAAACCTTGCCCATTTCAGAAGTGAACGAAATCATTCTTGGTCCATAACCCATAGGCTTAGCTATAGAAAGGCTTCCGTAATTTCTTATAGCTTGCTTACAGCCAGGTACACGTGACTACATAAACCATGTTTTCAAGGGAGGCCATTGCCTGACCCTTTTAAGACTAACAGGAAGGGTATTTTTGCTTCGTAAAATCCTATGCACAGGAGGAAATTGAAAATTCGAATGTCATATATATATATATATATATATATATATATATATATATATATATATATCTACCAAGGCCCTTCCCCGAATTTTGAAGGGTAGTCAACATAAAAAAAGGGAAGAACAAAGGGGACTTTTCTTCTCTTAGTTGCTATCAGCCTGACGAGGGATTCACCCGAGTTTGGTTGGTACTGCTAGGGTGCCACAGCCTACCCTCCCCTGATATCCACCACAAATGAAGTTTCATTTGCCGAATCCCCTACTGATGCTACCTCAGTGGTCACCAAGGCGACTAGAAGCAGCAGCAGGGCCTACCGGAACTGTGTCACAATCGCTCGTCATTCATTCCTATTTCCAGCACTCCCTTTTGCCTCTCTCACATCTATCCTCCTATCACCTAGACTAGGGTTCTTCACTCCATCCATCCACCCAAAGCCTTGGCCTTCCTCTCGCACTTCTCTCATCAACTCTTGCATTCATCACCTTTTTTCAGCAGACGGCCATTTTCCATTCTCTCTACAAGGCCAAACCACCTCAACACATTCGCATCCACTCTAGCTGCTAATTCATTTCTTACACCCGTTCTCATCCTCACTACTCCGTCCTAACCCTATCTAATCGAGATACACCAGCCATACTCCTCAGACACTTCATCTCGAGCACATTCAATTTCTGTCTCTCAGTCACTTTCATACCTCACAACTCCAATCCATCATACATCACAGTTGGTACAATCACTTTTTCATATAGAACTCTGCATTCATTCCCAACCCTCTATTCTTTAATACTCCCTTCACTGATTCCAACACTTTACATCCTTTATTCACTCTCTGGCGTAAATCTGCTTCCACCACCAGTTGCAGCAACAACAGACCCGAAATACTTAATCAAACTGATCTACTTCCTCAAGTAACTTTCTAATCAACATGACATTCAACCTAGCACAACCCTCCCTTCTCGTGCATATCATAACCTTACTCTTTCCTACATTAACTCTCTACTTCCTTCTCTCCCAAACCCTCCCAAACTTTGTCACTAATCGCTCAGCCTCTCCGAGTCGCAATCGATACCGAATCATCCGCAAACAACAACTGATTCACCTTCCACTCATGATCACTCTCATCTATCAGTTTCAATCCTCGACACAGCACTCGAGCATTCATCTCTCTCACAACTCCATCAACAAACAAATTAACTTTTTTCCTCTCATGCCACCACATAAAATCATTATTCATATTGCGTGGAGGGCAGCGATCACTTGACTTGGCTTACTCACTCGCTCTCGTGGCCAGATGCTGCCCCTTTCCCTATAGTGTAAAACTTGAGAATCTTACTCATATAACTTATACCGTAGGAAGTGCGTCTATAAAACCCGTGGATTAAGCCCCAATTATCTTTTAATAATAATAATCCTTTGCATTTAGATATTCCCTGACAGTATCATCCTGCTCGTATGACTAGGTATGCAGTCATGACTTCTCCATCATAAGGCTCAGTACTATGCAGCATTCTAAAAGTTTTATTCCAGCAATGACCCAATTGTGGAATGATCTTCCTAATCAGGAAGTTGAATCGATGGAACTTCAAAAGTTTAATTGCAGCAAATGTTATGTTGAACAGACTGACGCAAGTCTCTCCTTACAGTTTATACATGAAAGATCTATTTCAATGGTGTTACTGTTCTTGAAGTATTCTATATCATTTGTTCATTATTTCTCTTTCAGTTCATTTTATTATTTCCTTTACTCATTGGGCTATTTTTCCCTGTTGGAGCCCTTAGGCTTGTAGCATACTGCTTTTCCAACTAGGGTTGTAGGTTAGCTAATAATAATAATAATAATAATAATAATAATAATAATAGTAGTAGTAGTAGTAGTAGTTTTGCTATCTTTTGTCAAAAATTGGGGTAAAAATCTGTCACTTTGGGTGAGATTTGTTTTTGCACGCATGAAGAAAAACTATGAAGAAAATTCGTCATGAATCAATGTTCTCCGAAATTGTAGAACTTATATGAAGAAACTTGATTATGTTTGAAATCCTGAGATTGCCACGTGACAGAGAGATAACGAAACAGGGAGAGAGATGAGGCTCCATAATCAAAGCTATTCTTTTTTTCGGCCCAGAGGTATCCTGCGGTTTAGTTAAACTTAGTGTTGTAGGCCTACTGCACAATAATTGGAATGGCGTGATCGAACTATTAATTGCAGGCCCTGTGGTTTTATATTACTTTACAACAACAATAATGAACAATGGATTTCATGGTAGTCACAGCAACAGTAACGTTAACAATGGGAATGCCCCTAACTCCCATGACAGACACACGGAGACAGATTCCCAAATGACAAACCGATTGCAAAACTGATTGACGAAAATTCTAACACGATTAATAGATGTTTCAGAGTCCTACATCGAACTGGACAAAGCAAGAAAATCGATAACAAGTCTTTTGTTAGAAAAGCTAATCTTTGTCGACCCCAAACGAGAACGTGAATGGGAAGAGGAGCTTTCTAAAAAATAGAAAATTCCGTGTGGGAAGCGAACTTCCATCTTTTGTTTGTTGAATGAATTAATGAATAGGAATTCAAGGAATGCGTGTTATTTGGAAGGCTAGTCCCATTCCTTTATTCGTGTTCGCTTACATTTCAGTATAGGTATTCATTTATTTTATATATACATATTAAAACAAACATAAATGTAAATTCACCCACAATATATATATATATATATATATATATATATATATATATATATGTATACATATATATATATATATATATATATATATATATATATATATATATATGTATATATTACAACACTATTTTAATTTTCAATATCTTCATACCTCATGACTGCTTAGACAATCCATCTATCTACTAAATCAAGATTTCGAAATCTTTGATTTTCCTTTCCCTGTTCTATAGATTCTCCAGAGTTCTCGTTCTCTCCTCCCGTACCTTTTGCACACCTTAGTTTTCTTCTCTCATAATCTCTGTTCTTATCTGGAACATTCAGTTAAACAGACTTTCTTAGGCAACCCTTTAGGAACTCCTAGAATATCCCCGTGCAATTTACTTTATGAAAAATCATCAAATATTATTTCATTAACCTGATCAGTCCAATCTTTATCAGACTCTGCATAAATACGAAGAACAAACACAAAATCACAAAAAAAAAAAAAAAAGGAAAAACAATATAATCTAGAGCCATTTGTCATTTTTAAAAGCCTCGAATAACAATGCGGAAGCAACGTATGTTTGCATTTTAATGAAGCCAAGAAGACGCTTCAAATTAACGCCTTCAGATTTGGAGTGCTTTTGAGTCCTTGACCAAATATCGAAATCCTCCCTTTCCCCTTTTCTCCTTCCTCGGCAACGTGAAATATCATTGGAGGGGTTTACATTTATTTTTGGTAAAGCCCGAAATATCTTTGCTTGCTAAGCCTGTCTCTCTTTCTCTCTAATTCTGCCAAAGAAGAAAAAGTCTTTCTGTGTCATCCTCCATTTTCCTGGGTTTGACCTTCTCGCCCCCTTTCACGCCATCCAGGTCTCATGCCACAAGGAGTTCTTTTGCAATTTGAACCTTTCATCCAGAACTGTCATGTCCCTTTCTCATAGGTCAATTATTAAGGACATATTCCTGAACATAATTATCAACTTGTGCCACAAAATAATTTCATAGGGTTCTAAGCTATATTCATACAATGTACAGATTAGACACACAAACTCTCTCTCTCTCTCTCTCTCTCTCTCTCTCTCTCTCTCTCTCTCTCTCTCTCTCTCTCTCTCTAATATATATATATATATATATATACATATATATATATATATATATATATATATATATATATATATGTATATATATATACACACACACACACACATATATATATATATATATATATATATATATATATATATATATATATATGTGTGTGTGTGTGTGCTGGAAAATGCCCCTCATAAAAACTAATGTTGTTGAATGTTATTGATGCATCAATGGTTTTGGTCAGGTACAAAGTTTTTTAAACAACCACATGCATAAAGAGTAAAAAAATACATTATTTAAATGAAAAACCCCGTACGCACGTATTTGTATCACAGTTTGTACTTTTCATTTTAGTTTTATAATTCATATACATTGCCACATTATTTTCCTATTTTCAGATTCTCTTTCAATATTTCATTACCACCCCCAGGGGACAATGATCCTTACCTCAACATGTCAGCCAGTCAATAGACAAAGAGAAAATTTGATTTGATTTGTTACTTTCGTCTTACTGATGACATCAGGGGACTCAGAATGAGAATAAACATACAAAGATATTTTACTTATACACGAGAAAGGGATCAGTTTCTTGAGGACTCCAGATAAGTTGGATTCAGAAAGAAACTGACAGTTTAGGGATCCATATCTTTTGTATAAATACAATGAACTTGTATATTCATTTTCGTTCAGAGTCCGTTGATGTCACCCATAACAAAAGCATTAAGTCCAATAAAGTTTTTCAAGTTTTTCTTTCGTGGGAATATGTATATATATATATATATATATATATATATATATATATATATATATATATATATACACACAGTTTATATGAATACACACACACACACACACACACATATATATATATATATATATATATATATATATATATATATATATGGCGGTGTGTGATGACGTTACAGCAGCGGCGGGTAAATGAATGCAGGGAAGACGAAAGAAAACATTCAAATATCCCAATGTTGCAATCAACCAGTGCTTTGTGCACGCACAACTGAAGAGCAACAAAGGACAGTTTGATCAGTCTTCTTCTTTCCCACCGTTATCTCTACATAATGGGGTTAGTCCAACTGCCAGGCAGCAGTCTCCACAGTTATTGGCAGTGGCCCTAGCCTTTTGCTATAAAGCAACCTTGCAAGGCAACAGCTATTCTTTGAGTTGCTTTCTATGACATGCAGGACGTACGGTGGTAATATTCTTGCACCCCTACCACGAGGCAATACAGCATTACATGATGTACCAAATGTGAACAAAATAGCTTCTCTTTGATAGGAATATGGGCGGTAATACATACCTCTCGCCACCTGTTGTAAACTATCGACTTTGTTAACGATTAAACAGTCATTCCGTGCTCGCTTTTAAAAGGCGAAAAGTTTGTACAGTATTTGTGAAGGAACAAATCAATAGAACAATATTAGTAATATTACCTACATAAAATTTAGTTATGTCCAGAACAAACATTTAAGCATGCAAAACAATCACCAGAGTTCAAACTAATACAGTCAACTCTTGTTATCCGTTTGTTTGGTATTCGCGAATTTCTTATAACGCAAACAAAGCTAAATTTGACTCAGAGTTTCTTAGATACGGAAAAATTGCCAAAGAACACGAGACAAAGTGACAGGGTAATGTTAAAAAGTGCAAGTCAAAACATGATTTCCAGCATTGAAAATCCGCAAATGGTATTATACAGCACTGTATTGAAATCACCAAAGACCGCAAGTCAAAATGTGTAAATATTGGGCAAATAATACTGAATGAGTGAGGAAATTATATCAACGATACCCTGTTAATTATATGTGAACATATTCTCGATCCAGTATCATCAGCCTGAGATAAAAAAAAAAAAAAAAAGTGAGTAATTGTTGATTGTAAAAAATGCACATGAAATTGAAAGTAAAAATATAAAAATTCTCTAATAAGGCACAATTAACTTTAAAAGTAATGATTTTTTTTATAATGCCATAATGTTGTCTACTAAATCTAAGAGATCGACAGACGAAATTGACTACCGAGTTTTAAGTCTTAGCATACGATCGAAAATGTAGTTATGCAGAGGATAAATTTATTTTGTGTTGTATTTAACAAATATATTCAAAATTATTTCCATCAACAACAACAGCAATAAAAAAGTATTGATCTTCGTACTTTATAAAGACGAAAAATAGGCTCGACGAATTAAGAAACGCTAGAATAATTGTTCTCTAGTCTTGGGTAGTGCCATAGCCTCTGTACCATGGTATTCCATTGTCTTGATGGTAGAATTCTCTTGCTTGATGGTACAATCGGGCACACTATTCTCTCTTATTTCTCTTCCTCTTTTTTTTTTTTTTAGGTTTTTATAATCTACATATGAAACATCTATTTTGATGTTGTTACTGTTATTAAAATACTTCATTTTAATTGTTCATTATATCTAGAAGATTATTTGTTTATTTATTTCCTCTCCTCCAAGGGCTGAATTTTCCTTGTTGGAGCCCTTGGGCTTATAGCATCCTGGTTTTCCAGCTAGGGTTGTAGCTTAGCTAACAACAACAACAACAACAACAACAATTATAATAATAATAATAGCAATGAACTTAACAAGAACAATAATAATAATAAAAATAATAATAATAATAATAATAAGAATAACAACAGTAATAATAATAATAATAATAATAATAATAATAATAATAATAATAATAATAATAATAATAATAATAGAGGGGGTGACCTTCAATTTTGATATTCTCAGCAAGTGAGCAGACGGCATGTAGATGAAAAAATTACTATCATCATCATCATCATCATCATCATTTTATTATTATTATTATTATTATTATTATTATTATTATAATTATTATTATTATTATTATTATTATTATTAGCTAAGCTACAACCGTAGTTGGGAAAGCAGGATGCTATAAGACCAAAGGCTCCAACAGGGAAAATTAGCCCAGTGAGGGAAGGAAATAAGGAAATAAATAAACTATATGAGAAGTAATGAACAATTATTATAAAATATCTTAATAACAGTAACACCATTAAAATAGATCTTTCATATATAAATTAAAGATACTTATGTCAGCCTGTTCAACATAGAAATATTTGCTGCAATTTTGAAACAAGAAGTCTCCGAGAGAGAGAGAGAGAGAGAGAGAGAGAGAGAGAGAGAGAGAGAGAGAGAGAGAGAGAGAGAGAGAGAGAGTGTCGAAGAACTATAAATATACAAAACGAGATGATCGTAAAAAATATGAAAACACACGCAGATAAAATCATGATTATCACAATATATTAAAATTTCAACGACTTCATCAGCGCAAGAAGGATGCAGGGAGAGGGGAGGGGAGGGGGTGACAGCCCCTCTTACTCAACTCTTTCCCTACCACCACCCATAACAGTTGAATGACAAGTCAGCCATCCCCTCCCGCCAAGCCATGGGAAAGAGCGAGACATTATTTCCACGGCCTAATTTAGATACAAGACGGGTCTATGCCAAGAGCTGGGCAAAAGGAAAAGATAGTGTTTGTACAAAAGGTAATAAGAAATAATAATAAATAACGAACGAAGAGGGAAAAAAAAGAGTGACATTGGATTGCTTCCAGGTACATCTCTATCACTGCTGCAGCTACACAAGTACAAACAAACAAACAGACTGGAAATTGTCAGATCGGCTATTTCAAACTATAATAAAAATCATCATTGCTTGGTCATTTGGGTCGCTCTTTGGAGGCCCCTGGTCTGGACAGTTCAACGAATATTGATCATTCTTTTCTTTTTTATTCCACGTTAAGACTTGAATAATAATAATAATTATAATAATAATAATAATAATAATAATAATAATAATAATAATAATTATAATAATAATAGTAATAATAATAATAATAATAATAGCACTTGTCAGAAAAATACTTCATATGACATCTTTCTCAAAAACAAACTGGAACCTTGGTGAGAAAATCAGAAATGGCAAATGGCCTCAAGTGGAAAAGCATCCTCCCAGTACAGGAAAAGAAACAGATTAACGCAAATATTACAGAAAGTAATTACGGAAACTAAGTCAAGTCAAGATGTAAAATATACAGATGAATAAACAAAACAGACAAACAACAGATGAAATATGGAAGGAGGACAAATAGAGATAAGAAGCTTTTGCACCCCTATACATTCCCCATAACAGAGTCGAGGACTGCGGCGTTCGTCCTCCCAGGAAAAAGGGAACACGGACATTTGACACATTCTTATTAGATCCAGGGCCTAAGCATTAGTCTTTCAGGCTTCGGTACTTCTAAAAACTGGACCCCTCCACCGCACTCTTCCTCTACCCTTGGGAGCCTTTCACTATCACAAGCCTCACACGATTCAAAATACAGGTATAAATTATGTATTAGGAACATACCAAAATCAGTTACTTTGTATGAATTTATTGCAAGAGTAAGTACCAAAAACAACTGATCATCAGTTATCAAAATAAATAGAAAAATAACAAAAAGTATTACATAGCCCTTAAAGTAAATAAACACACTAAAAGAACTCGGTTGACTCATACATAACGAATAACACACCACGGGAGGTTATGTAACTTGCCAGCCGTAACATATAATATATACTTTTGGTGCCCAGACCAAGGACTATAATAATACCCACACATATCATTATCATCTTCTTCTCCTACGCCTCTATATATATATATATATATATATATATATATATATATACTGCTCATTATCTAAAAGAAAAAAATAGGCTGCTTTCACGGGGCCCCAAGAATGTCTGGCCCCAAGAAAGTTATTTGGACGTTGCATCCACAACTTCGATCCTATTATCAACTATGGTTACTTGTGCAAGGTATGTAGAGAGATTCTAGTGGTTGTTCCAGCAATTTTACTAACCTTTTAAGTGTTATTCATAATAATTTATCTGTTGATGTAATGCACTACGTTTAAAAGCAAAATTTATATGAAATATTAGCCATTTCTTTTTTCCCACTCTGCTAATGTTTACAAATTACTCCTGCAACAAGAAGTAATTTGAACATATTCTACTCTCTTAAAAAATGTAATAACTGCGCTTCGATCAACAGCAGCATGAAGGCTAAAAGGTATCCGTGTGGGCCAACCATTAACATTTGGCCAGATTGTAAATTACATGGAAAAAGATATCGAAAATAATCATAGTTCTTCACTTTCTGAAGGCTTTATAAAAGTTGTAGTCTCGACGAATCCCCTTGAAGAGAGAGAGAGAGAGAGAAAAAAAAATCCACCACCTTTATGTTGCCCGTTCCATTCAAAGTGTTTTTAGGTTTTAGATATGTATTTGAGATGGCTTTTCGTTTACTGTTTTTTTTTCTAAACTTATCAGAGTTATCAATTTGTTACAACTTCCATCTAGAAGAAACCTATGATTGTGAAAAAGAAGAAATCCAAACCTTACACAGACTTCAAAGTTCAATGCAAAGATGGCTATCAAGTTTTGCCCATGTCTTAAGCCTCCTACCCTTGAGGGGATTCACTCTCTTTCTTCAAGGTTAATTTTCTATTTTTTCTCTCACATATTATATTCCTACAGTTCAACGGCAATGCGCCTACTAACTGACCTTTCTGTCCTCTATCCGACCTGCCTTACACCTATAAGTATGCTAAGTCGTTTTAAAAACTATAACATTTAAATCTATACAGATAAATAATTCAAAATCCCTATACATACACAAACACACACACACACACACATATATATATATATATATATATATATATATATATGTATACATATAAGTGTAAGTAAGTATGTATGTATATATATATATGTATATACATTATATATATATATATATATATATATATGTATACATATAAGTGTATGTATGTATGTATATATATATATATATATATATATCTAATGATACTAAACATTCAACATTCAATGTAAAGAATAAAGGGAATCAGATTAAGGTCATAATAATGGCAATGATCGAACAAAAATTTAACCTTGGTCATAAACTTCACATGCGGCCTGCTCACTTCATTAGTGACGGCGAAGTAGAAAACCAGGACAAGAGCAAAGTTATATTTACTGGGTTAACGTTAAATACAAATTAATCATTCACCATAAATTTTGGAACATTCCAAACCTTCTCCGCCCTTGATATGGGGGGAGGGGGGAAGGGTTGTGTTCAAGGTATGCTATTAGAGTAGAGCCTGGATTCAGTCCAAGACGTTATTATTATTATTATTATTATTATTATTATTATTATTATTATTATTATTACTAACCAAGCTACAACTCTGGTTAGAAGAGAAAACTGCTAGAAGCCCAAGGGCTCCAATAGAACAAGCAGCACAATGAGGAAAGAAAAGTAGGAAATACCACAAAAAAATTAATATAAGTAACGCATAAGGACTAAAAAAAGTATTTTAAGAACAGTAACAACGTTAAACAGATGTCATATGTAAATTATAAAATTAGACATGCCATTTTTTTCAAGACAAAAGCATTTACAAAACGTTTGAGCCTCTGAAGTTATACCGATTCAATTGCCAGAGTAGATCATTCCACAATCTGGTCACAGCTGGAATAAAACTCCTAGATTACTGTGTAGTATTCTTACTTTACTGACTCATACAAAAATACACAAATCAGCCTTTAGCTGGATATATATTATATATATATATATATATATATATATATATATATATATATATATATACATAATATATATATATATATATATATATATATATATATATATATTTATATATATATGTATATATATATATACTGTATATCCAAAAGGCTAATTTGTGTAATTTTTGTGTACCATGTAATTACGGTTTTATGTCAAATGCTAAAGCAAGAAAAAATAATAAGGATTAAAGATTCTAATCCTAAAAAAGATAGAAAGTTTTGAAAATAAACAAACAAGTATCCATAAAAATTAAGAATTCGAACGTAGGCAAGGTATAACGTCACGTCTCTTTGTGATTACTGATCATAACTTTGATGGAAGGAAGGTGCCAAAAGCACTTTGGTGGCTTTTACTTCTGATTTAAACAGCCGTAAGAATTCATTATGGCTGCCTACATTCTTCGTGTTTTGCCGACAGAAACATCTGGCCCTTGTGTCTTCCTTATAGGGGAAAAACTTCAAGCAGGCCATAATTTCACTCATTGAAACGTAATAGGAATTAGCCATTGTGTCAGTCAATTGCACGGCAAAGCTGCGAGGAACATGTTTGCTGAAAGTGCCTCAAACGACCGCAACAGGTGAAGTGAGAATGCTAAAGAGCTCTTCCCTGTTAGAACAACATGCACATATCAGCAGCTGGCACAGCAATAATTGGGCGCCACCTGAACTTCACTCGAAGGTATTTCATAAGTTAGGTATGAATAATGCAGGATCAAATGACACAACATATTACAAAATATTAGAAAAGTTCCCATTTATGATTTCGTACAAGTCTAGTACAAAAATAAGAAGCCAACAATATCCCTAAGTGGAAAAAATAAGAGGAGGGCAGAGAATATGATGTAAGAAAACTAAATGCCTATTAAAAAAAAACTCTGAGAAGTAATACAAAACGAACAAATAAGCACGTTAGCAAGAACATGAATGTCTGCTTGAGTGTACACTCAAACAAGGGAACGAAACTCTAAAAGAGAGGAGGACTGCAAGGCAAAGGCTAAAACTGGTTGAAGTCTGTGAACCCTGGTAATACTGCATCATACCGTCAACACAGACAGTAATGAAAGAGAATTTCTAATCGGCATACTTACAGTAGATAGGGGCCAGTGATGAGAGATTAACCCAAGTCAAACAAGATCAAATCTTATCGTGGATTTTCTTAGAAAAATATCTTGGTTGTTACATGGAGAACAATATATGGATACACATTGCAGTATATATGGATGGATATGTTTGTACATTCACATTTCATTATGTTGACTCGTGGTATAAAACAGTGAAGACTGTCCCGCCTTTTAAACCTGGTGTGACTCTGGATATCATTAAGATAAACACTTTTTATAATGGACGTTAAGATAATGCTACAAAAATCCAAAGATGAAAAGACCCCAGGAAAAATGTTGCAAATGATAAAAGTAGGAAAACCTCGGTAAAACTGCATAATTTAGAAATTCCAACAAGCATCTAAAATACACACATATAATCTATCATAATTACACACACACACACACACACACATATATATATATATATATATATATATATATATATATATAATATATATATATATATATATATATATATATATATATATATATATATATATATGATGTATGTGTGTTCATGTATGTATATATATGAAAGATAGTGAGAGGTAAAAATTCATTCTTTAAATCTTCTAAATTATAGTCTTTTCGACATATGAAGAATATAACTCATGAGTAAAGAGCAGGACATGTTCTTAAGATATTACAACAAGAATACCTTCCCTAAATGATAGTTCAATATTATTTATCGTGTTCGTGTAATAACTTCACCCCCAAATTCTTCATTGTAGACTTCATTTACCTCGTAAAATCCTTATCGTAAGTTTATTGTCTCGTAGGCGTCCTCTTAAGTTTAGTTGCAACAGCCTTAATTTAGACCACAGGTGACGACACTATTTTACCGATTTCTTGTCTTTTCGTAGCAGCAACTAGAGTAGAGGTAATCAAGAATCCTTGAATGTTGCTGTTGGGTGGTGTTTGTTAATTGGAATTTTTCTTATGTACGTCAATTATTCTTTACATAGCGAGACAAGAAGTTCTGGGCTGATGACTTCAGGGACTCACTTACTAGCCAACAACCCAAGTTGGTTCTGTTGTCATAATCCCCCAAGTTTCACACCATCCCAGAAACCGGTAGAGGAGACGATACGAAATCATCAGGGTCGTGACCGAGTGTTATTGAAAGTCCATCAAGAGAAGCTCTCGACTTTATACCCACAGTCGTTTCTATATTATTATTCTGGTTTCTCTTACCAGTTGAGTATAATTTTAACGAGAGTTATGCTTGATGTCTCAGGTTTGTCGTTAATTTAATCAAACATAATTTTCATAAATTGATCAAGTAATTAAACCATCAAAAGAGCAAGTTAGTTTCATCCCCGCTTTTTTCTTCTACTGTACTCATTTGACTCAACCGAGTAGCCAAAACTATCCAATTCCCTCCATAAACAAAAGTTGATTTGATTTACTTCTTGCTCTTAAAAATATTACAATATCGGATAGATAAAAAAACTTACTATTTTGGATAATAATTTCTAAATATCATTCAATATACAGAATTATCTTGAAAATTTTCCCATTTATTATACATTGCCACCAATATTTAGGACCCAAAACTTTATAAAACCTTTAACCCATAAAATGACATGCCTTGGCTAAGAGACCTTGCTTAACACCTCTGCCACTCTCTTTCTCTCTTCGGCAGAGAGAGAGAGAGAGAGAGAGAGAGAGAGAGAGAGAGAGAGAGAGAGAGAGAGAGAGAGAGAGAGAGAGAGAGAGAGGAATAAATAATTTTACGAATATATGAAACCTCGGGCCTCAAACGAATATTGATCTGAGGATATTAATAGAGCGAAATGAATAAATATTAGAATAAGTAAGATCATCATCGGTTTGGTGAGGATGGGCCAACCTTATGTGGGACATGGGCTCTAGTGTTGGCAGTCTGTCAAAGAAAATGAGGTTACGAGGAAAAAGATGATAGCTGAAGAAATGCAATACAAATACTGTAAAAGTCTAGATACTGTGCGAAAGATATACTGCTGGTTGTAAATTCTAATGTGCTCTCTCTCTCTCTCTCTCTCTCTCTCTCTCTCTCTCTCTCTCTCTCTCTCTCTCTCTCTCTCTTCAGCATGCATGGACATTTAGAACGTTAAGTTTATTACTAAAAATAATTTTATAAATACATCAGATTTCCTTTGGATTTTTGTCAACTAATTAATCACGTGTCTCAAATTAACAACCAGAAATTAAAGAATTTTATCAAACAAGAGTTTGGACCTTCTAATTTCCATCATCCCACAAATGGACAAAGGAAGACACAGTTAGACATTGTCTGACCCATAAAATCGAAAATATTCACAAAATTATTCATACACGTGGCTATTCATAGATTCCAAAATATAGCAGCAAATTACGAAACTGGTGTAAAGCATCATGAACATCTTGCAATTCATATGTATGCCTTTAGATTTACGACATACGTTAACATACTTCATAAACACACAGACACACAGACACACAAACGCACGCACATAGACACACAGACAGACAGACACACACACACACACACATATATATATATATATATATATATATATATATATATATATGCTTTTTCAGTGCACGCCTTTTTTATCATTGAAGAGAGTGGCCATAGAACAGGGTATCCATCATTCTGGTTTGACAGGAAGCGATGTTGCTATTCCCCACAGAATCCTTCTTAATTTTAGGAAATGCTGTAATTCTTAAAAGAGGTATATTTACGTTTAAAAACCGGATTATTAACGAATTCATCTTTGCATTTCTATTATTTTAGCGTGCGTCCACATGCATTTATGAAAAAAATATACGATCAAACAGAAAAATATTCTCGGGTATGCATATATGCCTTCTACTAGTTTTATTCCATAAAATGTTATTATGTCAGCTATTTGACGCAAAACTGATAGACAGTTCTCCTGTCAGCATTATGGGAGCTAAACCTTGAAAATGGTAATATGAACTTTCGCTATCCCTTTCATTTGCTTTTTGAGGGGTGGGGGTGGGGTGGGGTGGGGGGGGGGGGTTAGGCTACAGTACAAAATAGTATGTGAACAGTCAGTGTTTTACAGCACAAGGAGGATAACCGTATCCTTTCAATATATTCAGGAAAGCAAGCATGACGTTTTGAAAGCATTTTCACGGGGTCATGTGATATATGAACGATCAGCGTATCTAATGCAAATATGTATGAATAATGCAAAACACATATCCATACACAAAGGCTTTGATGTTAAAGAATGTAAAGTAGATTATTCAAGAACTATAAGTATACCCCAGGGGAGAGTGGTTTAATGTTACGTTGCAGGAGGTAGATTACTTATCGTTCTACAATGAAGGCAAATGGTGAATGTTTACTACGATTTCCTTATATTTACAATAGCTTTTAAATTAGAGAGAGAGAGAGAGAGAGAGAGAGAGAGAGAGAGAGAGAGAGAGAGAGAGAGAGAGAGAGAGAGAGAGAGAGAGAGAGAGAGAGACCAAAATTAGGCTTCTTGTTTGTGGTAAAAAGTGATATGTGACGTAACAGACTTAACGAGTGCTAACGACATCAGTTATTATTGTACATCAGAAAACTGAATTCATTAAAGGTAATTGATAGGTGTGAGCGCTAATGCATAATTAATGGGTAGTAAGGTGAGCATAAATTTGCGTTTCAATTTCAAAGCTGCATGACTCGTTGTGGAGTCTCTCGTCTGTATGCACTGATGTATGGCTCCTTTGCTTTGTGAAAGAAACACAAGAACCTTTTTCTTTTTTTTTAACCACTGCATATGGGGAGATAAGGGTTCCGAGGGTGTGCTATGGGAATACGGGGTTGGGTTAATACACACAAAATATGGCCGATGATAAATAATGACAAAAGGTGTATTAGATAAGAAGCTACAAGAATAATCCTCATTCTATATAGAAAACAATAGTAATGACCTGCTATAGAAAGGTGTAATAAGGTTGGGAATAAGTATTTTTATTGACTGCTAGATGGGTGTATTTGTGAGTTCATGAGTTAGTAACGGAAATAAAATTGTGTTTACTGCTACAGGAAAAAGTAAGTCACATATACAATTTTCCTGCGCAATTCCTTTGATTATCGTTGAAACGTTCAATAGTGGCGAGTTAAAATTCAGATAAGGCAATCACTATTGCTCTTCGGAAATGTCAAAATGTAAGTTCTTCCTCTCATAAAGGTCACTTGTTATATTTTTTCTTAAGCTTAAGAATCTCAGTCACCCTTTAGTGCTATGCCAGCTTGGTAATTAATGTAACTCCTCGCCTGACTGCTTTTACGAGCGTTGAACACGACACAACCAAAAACGAAAAAAGAAAAAAAAAATGGAGCAAAACGTCACTTGCGCCAGTGCAGCGTTTATTAATGAATTTCACACAGGAAATTTACTTGCTGCTTTCGGGGCCATTTCTGAATTATTTCAAGTTCGCTTATTTGAATTTCTTGAAAGAGTTTAGTGTCAATGCATTAGCTTATCCGATGAATTTATCGCTTGAATGCGCAGACGTAGTTCATGAAACATTATTCGGGCGTAAAATTTCGACTCTGATGAGTAAATTATTATTTGATGTAGGATATCTCTGTCACTTCCATTCTTTATTTTCCATTCTCATTCAGTAATTGCATCGATGTCGATTTAAAATCGTGAGCCTACTGTAAAGTGAATACAATATCATCTCGATTTGAAATATCGAATTTTGCCCATTTCTGTCAATAACGTCAGAAATTAATATGGAACAAAAAAAAAAAAACCCTCATAATATATGCAAACACTTCCCAAAAAAGAAAAAAAAAAAGACAGGCTCCACCACTGACTTCAGATCTAAAATTCGCTTTCAAAAGCCGTTTCAAAAGGAGGCCGTTTTTCCCAGACTTTTTTTCATCTATCTTTTCTTTTTTTCTATCCGTGATTCCCATTCATGGTTCACCACCTTCCAGTTATTTCCAAGCAAGTACTCGAGATATGAGCGTGTTTCTATTAGTTTGAGAAAAAGCATTGAATATATTCTTCATCTTGCTCGTGCAACCATTTGTCTTTGTGGTTCCATAGCGATCTCATCAATTTACTCATTAAATGGAGAAACGATGGTCTCTCTATATCTACTTATGATTACATGGCATCAAGATAGAAAGAAGACGGTTCGATTTCATAAAGTAATCCGCAAAAGAGATTGTTCGTATGTACGCGTAAAGTAAGTTAATGTTTCGAAAGCAATAATTGCCTACAGGTTTAGATAGAATATGATTAAATAACTCGTCACGTTTAAAAAAGAATCATAATGCTTGTTGCAGTACTTAGAAAGCAATGGATAAAAGATAGTAAATTAATATCTTGGGGTTACACTTTTATAACACCTCTAATAACTAAACCTTTGAATCGAGTTTGAAGAATACTAGTAAAATACCTCATCTAGCTAAAATCCATTGAAGAGATCTCGATTGGTTGATTGATGACGCGAGACTCGCTACAAATGGAAAGAACGCCTGTTATCTTTACAAAATACCCCCAAGTACAGCATAGCCTACTTCTACCATAAAAACCCAATTTATTACTTCTCAGAACACACCCAGATCTTTGAAAAAAAAAAAAAAAAAAAAAAAAAAAAAAAAAAAAAAAAAAAAAAAAAAAAAAAAAAAAAAACGGAAATTCTCTTGAATAAACATGTTATAATGTAATGATTTCACGTTAATTGTTTGTTAATAATTCACCTAATCTCTAACATCTTGTAAAGTTAATGGAAACCTCTGTTCCATTAATCTTAGCACTCTGGTCATCTCAAATGCCACATTTAGGGTTTTACACTATTAACAACCTTACAACCAATGTTCTTAAACCTTTAGAGTTGTGGTAGTCTATTCAAAAATTCAATACCTGACGATCTACTACACTGGGGTTCGAGGCTCACTCATACTCAATAGTTTCTTGCAGTGTCTGCCAAGTACAAGCTCACCATCCTTGTGAGGTAATGATTGGGGGTTTGGAGGGCCTATACTTCTACCTGCTGAGCTATCAGCAGCCACTGCCTAGCCCTTCGAAGCCCTAGGGTGGAGAGGGGGCATGGGCACTGATCATATGTATATATGGTCAAGCTCTAGGGCACTGTCACTGTCCCATGCCTTTGCCATTCAAGGGGACCTTTAAACCTTGTGTTGTTCCTTAAAACCCTGAACCACTATCTATTTCCTTGTTTAATTTCTTTTTATTTTCATATTGTATTGGACGTTATATTTTAGTTGATAATGATACAATTATTCATTTGAAATAAATATGATCTGTATTTAATTTGCTGTGCGAAATTTTTCTTTGCTGTGTGATCGCGAATTTTATTTCCTTCTTTTGACATTCTGGCATTTTATTGCACTGAAGACCACCACCACCACCACCACCACCACCAACAACAACAACAACAACAACAACAACAACAATAATAATAATAATAATAATAATAATAATAATAATAATCACAATAATAATAATAATAATTCTAGAAGTGCTCACAGAACTCTGCATACGCCACTCCCATACTTATCAGACATTAACTCGGAAAATCTACCTTTTATGACGTTGAGCAGAATACGATTGCTATGTTATTACATAAACCCCTTTTCAGTGTATGAAAAGGTAAACGCAATTGCATAAAAATGACCTTAGATATATCCGTAGAAATGAAATTATTGGACAAATCAGTCTCCTAAATCAGGTTAATTAGCATCTATCTTAAAAAACGTTGGCCAAATATAAAAGTCAACAACTAAATGGCTTAAGCTGGATAAAGACTATTTCTCTTCAAAATTTCCGCAGGAGAGGATTTCTATTGCATAGGTGGCACTCCTTTGGAAATTTCGTGTCTCCACTATATTCCTTTTACACAGCTAATCTTGAATCTATTTTATAAGTTATTAAAGCTATTCAAGAAATTTTTGTTTTGTTTCCTTAAAATATTAATAACAGTCAAACTATTAATCACATAGAAACTTGACTCATTTACACCAAACCTAATGCTAACTATATTTCTAAGAAAAAAACCTTCCATAGTTTTTGCTAGACCAGAGGAAACATTATTTTTGTGGTAGGAAGAAGGGTTGTAACTTTTCTATCTTCTCTTGCGGTCTATTTCGAAAATGCTACTGCAAGATTTTCAAAGGTGCTAAAAAAACAGTATATCATATAAATATTGGGAATAAGAATATTTCTCCACATATATTCTATTCTTTTTTAAATATTAATAATATTAATATAATAATAATCATATCAAAAATAATAATAAATATAGTACTACTACTACTACTACTACTACTACTACTACTACTAATAATAATAATAATAAAAATAATAATAATAGTAATAATAATAATAAAAACACAGTAGCAAAGAGTATCCAATTATCGCGTTATTTTTTAATCCCTCTCATAAGAAACTTCTCCTTAAAAGGTAATGTATACATAGCATTTTCAAAATTGCATTACTTGTCAAAGTGATTACATGGACTTTTCGAAAGGACAAATTACTCTTCTTATTCAATTTACAATGAGTAAAATAAAAGACTACACAGATTTATACTACATACAGCAAGACGGCATATTAACGGCGAAACAGGGCATTTGATTACTTGGTCAATGGAAAGGACTAAGGTGACTGGAGTAGGTGGGGGGGAGGAGGCATCCTCCCAAAAAGAGCCCACTGGCTCCCGTCGTTTAGTTGGAGAGAAAGAGTTACAGCAGTATGTCCCGATGAGCAAAGGGTTCGGGGAGGAGTTGGGAAAGGGTAAGTTAGAGAATAAGCGGAGATGCAGGACTAAGGCCACCTTACTAATACAACAAAATATATTCAATTTCGTTCGAAAAGTCTTTGTAATATCTTTGAAAATTATATGAACGTTGGAAATTTACTCTTTCATTAACTCCGGAAAAGAAAGATCTTAAAAAGGACTGAGAAGATAATACTGGAGATTGAATATCGGTGAAAAAGAAGAATGGTTTGATAACAACAACAACAACAACAATAATAATAATAATAATAATAATAATAATAATAATAATAATAATAATAATAATAATCGACGTTAGTAAACCACTTCTACATAGTTAATCACTTCGTAAAAAGTAACTAGATATTTCATAATTTTTCATGCTCAGTGCCTAAAGTTGACTTTTGCGCAACTTTTCTTTTGGCCGAAATACAGCCTATGGAACGGGAATAAATTTTTGCAAATACTAAAAAAAAAAGCAATGCATGAACTGGGAAAGTCTTAAAAAACCACGAGCGATGATGCCATGGGTGGGATTACCGAAGCACGACTAATTAATATCCACTTAACATAAGAAAGGAGCAAGACTTGACTCTATCCACTATTCCCTTTCTTGCACGCACTGTCTTAGTCAGGAAGCCTTTTACATTTGCATACTAATAGCATTTCTCTTTTTCGTATCACTCGGGTACAATAACTACGCTTTCTCTCTCTCTCTCTCTCTCTCTCTCTCTCTCTCTCTCTCTCTCTCTCTCTCTCTCTCTCTCTCATGGTCTTGAAAATACTCGAATTTATGATCAGAATGCTTAAACCTTTTAGAAAATGATAGGTTATAACAAATATTAAACAATATATCTTTTTTATAAATAATTTTATTAATTACATCATTCTAATTTTATTAATTGCATTATGCCTAATTTCGAAGGTAATCTAAAAGCGTCAACAGGTCTTGTAAACAAAAAAAATATACGTTATAAAACAGGAATGAAAATAATTTTTAGTTTCAATAAAAAAAAAAAAAATCACTACTACATAAAATTTGCCAGAACAGAACATGTCTTTGCGAGTCGGTTTATTTAGTTGTGTGTGTGTCTGTGGACAGGATCACGTCAAAACTGCTTTACGGATTTTGACGAAATTTTCACTACAGATAGATCTTATGTCATGGACGACCCCATTAAATTTTGGAGATGATCCGGATCCGGATCCAGATTTGCATTTTTCACAATTTTAAAGATTACGTCAAAACAAATAGACAGATTTTGACGAAATTTCAACCACAGATAGATCTTAGGCCATAGACGACTCTAATAACTTCTGGAGATGATCCAGTACCGGATCCAATTTCTAGATCCGGATTTGCATTTTCACAATTTTACAGATTACGTCAAAACCAATTGACACATTGGATTTTCACCAAATTTTACCAATGGGTAGCTATTATGCATCGGAAGAAACCATGAAATTTTGGAGGTGATACGGATCAAGAACACGATTCTGGATCAACATTGCGATTTTTACCATCTACTGTACAGTCAGCATATGAAGAGAGGGAGGCGATGTCCGTAAGCTTTTGTTAATTTATGGCAATGTTCATTGCGGAGGTCTGAAATCTCTGATTGCTCTAGTTCTATTCATTTTCCTTCCTTATTTATGCTTCTTTTAAAATCCAAACTGGTTTAAAATCCGATCAAATCCATACAAGCAGGAGCTTTAAATAAAAGGATTGTTAATAATCTTTTTGCAAAATTTCCAAAAATTCCGGAGCAATCACAAGAGAGGACGAGTTAACTGGATACTATCGACAAACATAAGAATATCAGAGAATGTATATTAGATAAAAAGACATTCTAATGTGGCAGGAAACAAATATCACCATCAAATAGAATCTATGATGTAAGACAACGAAGCTCAAAGTTCCAAAGACCACTACCTATCTATCTATGACTGAAGGAAAACGACAAAAGAACAAAATAATGAAATCTTTGTTTCATACTTCAACAATTGTAAACCAAGATCTGCATCGATGATTACAGTGGGAGAGCGTTACATGCCTTTTCAGCTGGCATTGAAATGAAGCCTTTTTAGCATAAAGAGAAAAAGGCAGGAGTCGAACTAGGAGCGGAAAGGAGGAAAGCCAGAAACAGCGAAGACAGCAGGTGTGTTCCCATTTGACTTCTTCCTTCCACATCGCCACCAATGAACACTCCCCTTGCCTCATAGGAGCCCCGCCTTCCCCTCTGCAGGCGATAGCAGCTTTCAAGTTACAAAAGTGAAAGCAAAGTCATTAGCAGTCGGGGCCATAACGGCGGTTCTACTCGAGCAGGTCAGACTGCCAACAAAAGGGTCATGTTGGCACTCATTGTCACGTGACATTGGCGGGGATTTCATGATTCCTTTTTACGTATAACACTCTAAATCACCATCGAATGTTAAATTAACATCATACTTTCCGTCGTTTTCTGGGAAAAGTTGAAATTTTTGTAAATAATTTTGGTAATCATCCCCAAAATCCGATGAGCCTTATGTAACTGCAAAGGTTCCGTTTACTTGCTTAACAGAATAGTTTTCTAAATATAGTTAAGGTGTAAAAGATTACACCAAAAAGATATCGAAGTTGAATAATTTTCTCTTTTCATATCATTATTACTTGGTAAGGTACAACCCTAGTTAGAAAACCAGGGTGCTATAATATTTTAAGAAGAGCATCAAGATTAAAATAAATATCTCCTATAAAAGCTATAAGCACTTTAACAAAACAAGAGGAAGAGAAACAAGATAGAAAAGTGTACTCAAGTGTACCTTCAAGCAAGAGAACTCTAACCCAAGACAGTAGAAGACCATGGTACAGAGGCTATGGAACTACCTAGGATTAGAGAACAGTGGTTTGATTTTGGAGTGTCCTTCTCCTATAGGAGCTGCTTACCATAGCTAAAGAGTCTCTTCTACCCTTACCAAGAGGAAAGATTTTTTACCCATCCAACCAAGATTAACTCTCTTAATAATGAATTATTCTAAAAGTATTTTCGAAATCTATTTATCAAGTAAAATTTTCCTATGAATGTTTACATTTCATAGTAGTCATATGTAAAATCAGAAGACTGAGAGCATTCAGGGAAGCATCTAATCTTAGTTTCCTTTTGGGAACTATGCTAACTGAAAATTTATAAGTACTAAAAGTTTATTTCCTTATCACTCACTTTAGAATCCCCGTTGCAATTTGAATTCTTTGGACCAAATGTTTACAAACGATGATATACCTCCACACGCATAAGAGACAAATAGAGAAATTACATCTCTCTCTCTCTCTCTCTCTCTCTCTCTCTCTCTCTCTCTCTCTGTATATATATATATATATATATATATATATATATATATATATATATATATATATATATATATATATATATGAATAACTAAACTATTGCTAGAAACAAAATAACATATACCCATAGTAACATCCATCACCTTCGAAAGACTAAAAAGTATTAATTCCATTGGGAAAATCATGTGAATACTATATTATTATTGATTAATATCTAAAAGGAATTCCTCACAAAAAGTACAGATCGTGAAATATGGTTTTCCGACACGCATTTCTGTTTCAAATGGCTCTGATATCGATTCGTACCGGAAATGGATTGTTTTACATCCCAAATCTGAAAAAAATTCAGTCGAAACCTTCTTTCATGTCAAAGCTATTTGTTATTAACCTTAATTATCCTTCGCCCGAGTTCGATCACCGAGTGCGCTGCAGGCGTTACTTAATAATAAAAGTAATAAATTATAGTAATAGTTATCTTTTTTCATCTTCCTATCCAGTCTCTTAACTTTTCCTTCAAATTGCAAAGCCCAGCGTTGAACGACTTCTGAGCTTTCTGACTCGAATCTATAAATAAAATCACGTAGTTTATTATTATTATTATTATTATTATTATTATTATTATTATTATTATTATTATTATTATTATTATGATGATGATGAAGATGATGATGATGATGGCCTATTGAAACGAGAAAAGAAGGAAATTTTTCGCGGGTCATAAACGGCTTGGAAAGAAAATCTTCCCGGATCTCCCTATGGCTTCAGAAGAAATAGCCATAGACTTAGCAAGGAATTCTTCTCATTGACCCCAGAACAGAAACTTTGAACGGCTTCAAAAGAAAACTTTTCAGGATCTCCAAATAGCCGTAGACTTAGCATGGAGTTCTGAAGGACTCCAGAACAGAATCTTCCCAGAGCTCCCTCAACGACACCTGAAGAAAATTTTCCCGGATCTCTAAAAGACTTCAAAAGACATAGCCGTAGACTTAGCATGGAGTTTTGAATGACTCCAAAACAGAATCTTCCCAGAGATTCCTGAACGACACCTGAAGAAAATTTTCTCGGATATTCAAAAGGTTTCAGAAGACATAGCCGTAGACTTAGCATGGAGTTCTGAATGACGCCAGAACAGAATCATCCCGCGGCAGCTCTGAATGGCTCCGCCCAGGGTTCCAAATGACTTCTGAAGACCTGATCTCGTTTTTTTTTTTTCAATGAAGCATGCAACACCTCTCATGATCTGTAGGTTATGCAGTGAACATTATTATGTTGTTAGTGGAGGAGGATTTCACTTGACTCACAGAGCTGGCGTTCTTGCAGAAAAGGGATCTGACTATGAAAATTCTGTGTTATAAATACAGGATCAACTGGAGGCTCTACAGAACATCTTCATCTATATATGGTTTAGGTAGTTGCTGTCGAAGTTGCCGAGCTTTGAAGATCATAATAAGCGTGCCTTGAAGGATCCTTTGCTTGGGCTTTTGCGACGATGTCCTATAATTGGCGACGACTGAAAAAAAACTACGAGGCTTTGAAGGATTGCGGGAAATGAGGACTGAGACAGAAACGTTCAAGTCAGCGGTGAGTTACATGGTTCTTCAACAGGAATGTCCTAAAATTCGACATCGAGAAAAAAAAAAAAACATATCAAGACGGCACTGGTAAATATATTGTGTTCCTCATCATTTACTTTGGCATGATGGAGTATGCAGACAAAACAATGACATTCATGTCTTTATCCATTTCGCTGATGGGTAAAGACATGAATGCCATCGATTTCTATGATGAATCTGAAGAACTAAGGACTCAGCACTAAAAACTCTTTTGAAATCTCGAAGGATACTGACGAAATAAGGAAAGAAGATCTTGAAAAACTAGCAGAGACAAAAGACAGCAGTGACGAAGAGCCTTAAACGAAGAAGTCAAATAGCCTCTAATGCTAAAGTTGTCACCTTAAAATAGAGATCAAAGATCATCTAATGCTAGATATAAGGCACTTAAAAACAAAGGTCGAAGTGCTTCTAATTCTAGAGGTCATCATCATCTAGAGGTCAAAGAAAAACTAATGCTAAATATAAAGCACTCAAAACAGGGCTCAAAGAGACTCTAATGCTGGAGGCAAGACAACTCAAAAGGGCGGTAAAAGATCCTCTAATGCTAGAACTAAGGCCTCTCAATATAGAGGTTAAACAGCCGCTAATGCTAGAGGTGAAGCACCTCAAAATAGAGGTAAAAGAACCTCTAATGCTATAAGTATGGCAACTCAAAACAGAGGTCAAAGAACCTCTAATGCAGGAATTACAGCACCTCAAAATAGAGGTCAAAGAATCTATAATGCTAGAATTATGGCACCTCAAAAGAGAGGTAAAAAAAACCTCTAATACTGGAATTATGCCACCTCAAAATAGAGGTAAAAGTACCTCTAATGCTGCAATTATGGAGCCAGAAAAAAAAGAGATCAAAGAACCTCTAATGCTGGAGGTAAGGCACCTCAAAATATATGTAAAAAATCCTCTAATGCTGAAATCATGGCACCTGAAAATAGAGGTCGAAGAATCTATGATGCTGGAATTATGGCACGACAAAATAGAGGTAAAAAACCTCTAATGCTGGAATTAAGCCACCTTAAAATAGAGGTCAAAGAACCTCTTATGCTGGAATTATAGAACCTAAAATAAGAGGTCAAAGAACCTCCAATACTGGAGGTATGGCACCTTAAAATAGATGTCAAAGAACCTATAATGCTGGAATTATGGCACCTCAAATTAGATATCAAAGAACCTCTAATGCTAGAAGTATGGCACCTCAAAAGAGAGGTCAAAGAACCTCTAATGCAGGAATTATGGCATCTGAAAATAGAGGGCAAAGAACCTCTAATGGTTTAATTTTGGCACCTCAATATAGAGGTCAAAGAACTTCTAATGCTGGAAGTATGGCACATCAAAATAGAGGTCAAAGAATCTCTAATGCTGGAATTATGGCACCTCAAAATAGAGGTTAAAGAACCTCTAATGCTGGAATTATGGCACCTCAAAATAGAGGTCAAAGAATCTCTAATGCTGGAATTAGGGCACCTCAACATAGAGGTCAAAGGATCTCTAATGCTGGAATTATGGAACCTGAAAACAGAGGTCAAAGAACCTCTAATGCTGGAAGTATGACACCTCAAAATAGAGGTCAAAGAACCTCTAATGCTAAAAGTATGGCAACAGAAAATAGGGTAAAAAAAAACTCTAATGCTTGAATTATGGCACCTCAAATAAAGGACAAAGAACCTCTAATGCTGGAAGTATGGCACCTCAAAATAGAGGTAAAAGAACCTCTAATGCTGGAATTATGGCACCTCAAAATAGAGATCAAAGAACCTCTAATCCTTGAAGTATGGCAACTCAAAATAGAGGTCAGAGAACGTCTAATGCTGGAATTATGGCACCTCAAAATAGAGGCCAAACAAACTCTAATGCTGTTAGTAGGACACCTCAAAATAAAGGTCAAGAAACCTCTATTGCTAGAAGTATGGCACCTCAAAATAGAGGTAAAAGATCCTCTAATGCTGGAATTATGGCAACTCCAAATAGAGGTCAAAGAACCTCTAATGCTGGAATTATGGCACTTCAAAATAAAGGTCAAAGAACCTCTAATACTAGAAGTATGCCAACTCAAAAACGGGGCCAAAGAACCTAAAATGCTGGAAGTATGGCACCTCAAAATAGAGGTTAAAGAACATCTAATGCTGGAAGTATGGCACCTCAAATTAGAGGTCAAAGAACATATAATGCTAGAAGTATGGCACCTCAAAATTGAGGTAAAAGAACCTTTAATGCTGGAAGTATGGCACCTCAAAATAGAGGTCAAAGAATCTCTAATGCTGAAATTATGGCACCTCAAAATAGAGGTTAAAGAACCTCCAATGCTAAAAGAATGGCACCTCAAAATAGAGGTCAAAGAACCTCTAATGCTGGAATTAGGGTACCTCTAAATAGAGGTCAAAAGATCTCTAATGCTGGAATTATGGAACCTGGAAACAGAGGTTAAAGAACCTCTAATGCTGGAAGTATGACACCTCAAAAAAGAGGTCAAAGAACCTCTAATGGTGGAAATATGGCACCTCAGAATAGAGGTCAAAGAACCTCTAATGCTAAAAGTATGGCAACTCAAAATAGGGTCAAAGAACCTCTAATGCTTGAATTATGGCACCTCAAATAAAGGACAAAGAACCTCTAATGCTAGAAGTATGGCACCTCAAAATAGAGGTAAAAGAACCTCTAATGCTAGAAGTATGGCAGCTGAAAATAGAGGTCAAAGGATCTCTAATGCTGGAATTATGGCACCTCAAAATAGAGGTCAAAGAACCTCTAATCCTAGAAGTATGGCAACTCCAAATAGAGGTCAAAGAACCTCCAATGTTGGAATTATGACACCTCAAAATAAAGGTCAAAGAACCTCTAATACTAGAAGTATGCCAACTCAAAATAGAGGTCAAAGAACCTTTAATGCTGGAAGTAGGGCACAACAAAATAGAGGTCAAAGAACCTTTTATGCTGGAAGTATGGCAACTCAAAATAGAGGTCAAAGAACTTCTACTTCTGGAATTATGGCCCCTAAAAATAGAGGTCAAAGAACCTCTATTACTGTAATTATGGCACCTCAAAATAGAGGTCAAAGAACCTCTAATGCTGGGATTATGGCATCTGAAAATAGAGGTCAAAGAACCTCAAATGTTAGAAGTATGGCAACTCAAAATAGGGGTCAAAGAACGTCTAATGCTGGAATTATGGCATCTGAAAATAGAGGTCAAAGAACCTCTAATACTGTTACTAGGGCACCTCAAAATAAAAGTCAAGGAACCTCTGATGCTAGAAGTATGGCACCTCAAAATAGGAGTCACAGAACCTCTAATACAAGAAGTATGGCACCTCAAAATAGAGGTCGAAGAAACTCTAATGCAAGAAGTATGGCACCTCAAAATAGGAGTCACAGAACCTCTAATGCAAGAAGTATGGCACCTCAAAATAGAGGTCAAAGAATCTCTAATGCAAGAAGTATGGCACCTCAAAATAAGAGTCACAGAACCTCTAATGCAAGAAGTATGGCACCTCAAAATAAGAGTCACAGAACCTCTAATGCAAGAAGTATGGCACCTCAAAATAGAGGCTAAAGAACTTCTAATACAAGATGTATGGCACCTCAAAACAGAAGCCAAAGAATCTATAATGCTGGAAGTATAGCCCCTCAAAATAAAGGTCAAAGAACCTGTATTGCAAGAAATATGGCACCTCAAAATAGAGGTCAAAGAACCTCTAATGTTGGAAGTATGGCACCTCAAAATAGAGGTCAAAGAACCTCCAATGCTGGAAGTATGGTACCTCAAAATAGAGGTAAAAAAACCTCTAATGCTGGAAGTATGGCATCTCAAAATAGAGATCAAAGAACCTCTAATGGTAGAAGTATGGCACTTGTAAATAGAGGCCATAGGACCTCTAATGCTAAGATTATGGCACGTAAAAATAGAGGTCAAGGAGCCTCTAATGTTAGAGGTAGGGCACCTCAAAATATGGACTAAAGAGGTGCTAGAGGTAGGGCACTTCAAATTAGGGGGGAAGAAGATGATAGAGGTAGGGGACCTCAAAATATAAGCCAAAGGGCCTCTAGTAATGCTAGAGGAAAGGCTCCTCAAAAAGAGGGCAAAGAACCTCTAAAGCTAAATGTTATAACACCTCGAAATAAAGGTTAAAGTGCTTCTAATAATAGAAGAAATGGTAACTGAAAATAGAAGTTAAAGAGCTTCAAATGCTATAGACAAGGCAACTTTATAGATAGGACAGAGACCCCAATGCTAGAGGTAAGACACTTCAAAATAGAGGTAAAAGAGCCTCTAATACTAATCGTAAGGCACCTCATAATATAGCTGAAAGATATGCTATAACAACTAAATAAAGCACATACTTTAAGCATTTTTCCTTTTTTTCTTTTTAGTGGAGATAAGACTAGATGTTGAATGATCTAAATGATTGACAGGAATGAACTGACCCCGCTTCACCCAGGGGAGTGGCGAACTAAGCCGCCACCATACCTTCTCCCCACCCCGCAGGCTTGAGCCATTTAATTCCCGTCAGTGATCAGACCTTTCATATGTAGTTATTTATATGTGGACTCCGGTAGATCGAACATAAATTGGGTTGTAACTTGGCTATTAATATATATATATATATATATATATATATATATATATATATATATATATATATATATATATATATACATATATATATATATATAAATATATATATATATATATATATATATATATATATATATATATATATATATATATATATAGACGTAGCATTTATGCATAATTTATTTTCGCGTACCTTTTTCAATTATAAGAATAACCTCCCCATACTTACTTTCCTGATTCGACCTAAGGGGACACATCGACCTCTACCACAACGCGGCAACAAGGAAAATAATCCCTTCCAATGTCACAGAATTTAATCAAATAGTATTTTAATCGTAAACATCGACACTTATTAACTAAGTAACTTCCTTTACTACATAGAGAAAATGTAAAACATCACTTTGAAATAACATACGGCTGAGAGAGAGAGAGAGAGAGAGAGAGAGAGAGAGAGAGAGAGAGAGAGAGAGAGAGAGAGAGAGACTACAATATGATTTTAAGTCCAAAGAAACCCTACAGTAATATAAAGAAAACATAAAAGATGTTCATTTAGTGTGCAATAAAAACGACCCTTTGAAAATACTGCTGGATATGGCTGACTCATGATAGTCCTGTTGTTTGATTTATAAACTTTGATTTTTACTTACTGTAACCCCTAGTTCTGTATTTGCAGGGTAAAAGTAAAATAGCAAAGCATTTAGTTATAAAGTCAGTCATGTTTCCTCTAGTTAAGTAAATAACAGTGGTTGTGTCCATGACAGTGCAGAGGATAACAGGCTACAACAACAACAAAAAATATAAAATTATGATTTATAGACAGTATTCAAAATGGATATTACTGTAAGGATCAACGAATGCATTTATTTATATGTTAAGCAGAGAGAGAGAGAGAGAGAGAGAGAGAGAGAGAGAGAGAGAGAGAGAGAGAGAGAGAGAGAGAGAGAGAGAGAGAGAGAGACTGGAATCTTTCTCTAAATACAGAAATTATTGGTTGATATATTACGTGGTGGTGTGCTTGTAACGCCAGAATTAACCTGCCGTCTCGAAAAGGAGCAGTAGAAGTGAGAAATTTTCACCTGGAGTGGATAGAAACTATTGGTTGCAATAGTACATAAAGCTTCTCAGGCGATCAGCAAAATCAAATATAGAATGTTATTCTTCTTCTTTGTCTGCATCTTTTCCAACTTTTATGTGGGGTCGATGTTTTTGGCCAGTTTTCTCCATCTGCCTCTGTCCCACACTTCATCACCGTTTAATCCCTTTGATCGAAGGTCATCCTTGATACAGTCTATCCATCTTCGCTTTGGTCTCCCTCTCCTTCTCGTTCCTTGTAACTCCATTTCCATCACTCTCCTCCCAATTTACTGTTCATCTCTTCTCATGACATGACCATACCACCTCAGTCTACTTTCTTGGATCTAATCTGATAGCTCTCCAACTCCTGTGGTACCCCTAATTGCCTCCTTCCGTATCTGATCTCTTCTTGTCACCCCAGACATCCATCTCAACATTCTCATCTCTGCCACATCCAGCTTCTTCTCTTCTGTCTTCTTTATTGCCCACGTCTCCGCTCCATACATAATTGCTGGTCTCACAACTTGCTGGTGTACTTTACCTTTCAACTTAACCCCTATTTTCCTGTCGCATAGTACTCCACACACCTTTATCCAATTCTTCCATCCTGCTTGTATTCTGTGGTTTATTACTGCCCCCAGATTACCATCCTCTGTAACTGTTGATCCTAAATACTTGAAATTTTTAACTCTTTTTCAATATCTCTCCTTGTAGACTAACTTCCCCATTCTCCCCATTTTTCAATTTCAAATACTTTGTCTTTTTTCCTGCTGATCTTCAATCCTCTATTTTCCATTTCTCTTCTCCACTCCTCCAGTTTCTCTTCTACTACCTCTCGCCTAGTGCTACACAGCATAAAATCATCAGCAAAAAGCATACACCAAGGAGACTGATTTCTAATACCTTGTGTTACTACATCCATGACCAGATCAAATAGGTAAGGGCTCAGTGAGACCCCTGATGTAGTCCCACATTTACTGGGAAACTTTCTGTTAAGCCTATACTACTCTTAACATTTGCTTCTGCCTTCTCATACATATCTTGGGTGATTCTTACATATTTCTCAGGGACTCCCTTTTCTTTCATACATCTCCACAGCTCCTGACGTGGTACTCGATCGTATGCCTTCTCCAGGTCTCGATCGTATGCCTTCTCCAGGTCAATAAAGACCATATGTAATCCTTTCTGTTTCTCCCGCTGTTTTTCTATCATCTGCCTCAAAGCAAATATTACTTCTACAGTCCCTCTTCCAGGCATGAATCCAAATTGTTCCTCACCAATTGTTGTTTCATCTCCGAGTCTCTTCTCAATGACCTTCTTCCATATCTTCATAGTATGGCTTCTCAACTTTATGCCTCTATAGTTGCCACATTCCTGGATGTCTCCCTTCCCCTTATAGATGGGGATGATTAGGCTTCCTCTACATTCTTCTGGCATCTTTTCCTGATTGAAGATCTTTTGCATCAGGTCCCATAAGATATCTATGCCTTCCTCTCCAAGACTTCCATAGCTCTAATGGTATATTATCTGGTCCTGCAGCTTTACTATTTTTCATCTTCTTTACTGCTTGTTCTACTTCTCTTCTAGTCACTCCTATGGTAACTGCATTGTTTGGGAGTCCATCTTTAAATACTGTTCTTAGGTTCTCCTCATTCAATAGTCCTTCAAAATAAGTTTCCCACCTTTTAATTTCATTCTCTTCTGCGAGAACTATACCATTGCTATCTTTTATTTGCCTTATCTGCGTCAGGTCTTTAGATCCAGCATCTCGGACCTTAACAATTCGTAATATTTTCTTCTCTCCTTCTGGCGTTTCCATCTCTTTATAGACTTCATTTAATGTCTCTGCCTTCGCCTTTGCTACTGCTCTTCTTGCTTTCTTTGCCTGCTTATAGTTTTCTTTATCCTGCTCTTGTCCTGATAGATCTGCCTTCTTAGCTTCTTTCTTGGTTTTTACCCGTTCTTGCACCTCATCATTCCACCACCATGATTCTTTATCATTTGGGGTCTTCTTCGTGATGACTTTCCAAGTACTTCCCCACCGATCCTTAGAATCACTTTACTATTCTCGGTCCACCATTCTTGTACATCCTCATGTAACCTTACTGCGTCCAGCACTCTTCCTTAAACAAGACTCTCAGTTCTGACTCTTTGAATTTCCACCACTTAATCTTTGGGTCCGTTCTCGTCTTTTTACTTCTCCAACAATTCCTTAGTCTGCAATCAATTACCACTAACCTGTAAATGGGGAGGGTTGGCGGCAGGAAAGGCATCCGGCCATGAAAAATTAGGCAAAATCAATATGGCCAGTGGAGATTGTGAGATTAGAAAAATAGAATGTTATTCATGAACTACAAATCTCAGAGATTACCTGAACATTAGGATTTGTATCTGCAATAATTTGTGGCTACTGTGGGTTGGACCTTTTGCAAATTGCTCACATATATGCCAAAGCTAATGTCATTATCTTTTTATGGTGGTACAGATTACAACCAAAATTGTGAGATGATCCTAAGTTTGGTGGTAGACTTTCGCAAAAAGTTTGAAAACAGTTCATAAGTCTCGCAAAAATTCTGTTGGCCAAATGAAAGATAAAACCTTGTATAAAAATAGACTCTTGACTTCGGATGATATATATATAAAATATATAGTAATTGGCAATGTACAAATAATAAGATTGATTATTAGAATTTCATCCATAAAACAAATGGTAGCCTAGCCTATAGGTTATGACGTGAACATTCGGCATTAAGTTGGGTAGGCATATCAATATTCTTAAACTCTTTCTCTGTATCAATTGGAAAGACTAAAGCACACGCAAAAAATAGAAAATATTTGTATATATCTCATTTTTTTTCTCAAAATTCAATAGCCTTAGTTTCAAAGCATTCTGACATGTACTGAACACGATGCTTGGTGAATGACAAATACAGATAAATATAGAGAAAAAGCAGAAAAAAAATCTACTCAATCTTGATGAATTGGTTACATGTAACACAAAATATGGTTTTACATTGGCATAATTACATAAGATAACAAGAAATTATTATGTGGAGTCGTTGAGAATCTTGGGTTTACAAGCAGTCCTTCTAGGGTGACTGACGATACTTGACTCCTGATGGGAATATGTAACTGATTCTGAGGGTTTAGTAGGGGCCACAGGGTTGCCGGGTTAGGACACTAGTATGCTTGATGACGGAGTGATGACTGTCAACTGCTATCTGTTCTTTGAAAGCCTGCCGCTCCCATCGAATATAACAATCTGCTGTTGGTAGGGCCTGATTTCTGAGATTAAACCTGTCTTGTCCCATTCTTTGAAAACTTGGTTTTGTACATGCATCTGAGTCATAGGCTCAATGGGTGTGTGTCCTGGTAGTGTCTTAGCCTCCTGTGATTTTGCTACTTGCAATAACCTTTGGCGTACCGTCCGTCTCCGGTACCTGTCTACCAGGTATGCTGAGATACTGAAATATCACTAGGGCCATTTTGCCTGATTCGAGGGTGCCACCTTTTGATTTGTTTTCTCAGAGGAGCCTCTTTTCCGATTTGATAGGTGCCTCTGCCCTGCCATCGGACTTAAGGTATTAGGCTGATGACAGAAGGATCTTGAAGCTGTCAGTCGATATTTGTTCAGGGGCACATAACGTGAAAAGTAGGACCGAATGTGGTTAATTATTCTGTTGGATGTGGCACGATTAGGTTAATGAAATACCTCCAACCACCACGTTAGTCAATTTGTGTATGCCATATATACGTTGCCTTCTACCTGAAACAACCTGCAATAACCTGCTTCTGCTAGGGGCATGATTTCATCACACGAGGTGCATTGGGCACGGTAATGATGAAAATCTGCTCTTCTTGGCCAATATCAAGGCCTTGGTGTCCTGCGTATAGTACGACAGCCATCTGATGACGTAATTCTTTGGGAATGACCAAAAGTATGGATCCTTGATCCACAACTCAAGTTACTAGATCATGGTTTTTTGCTAGATTATCCTGAATGCTGTAAAATATGCAAAACTAGGCGACTTTTTGTGATTTCTGTTGGGGCTCATCCCCTATTGTGACCCTGCCTAGCAGTAGCTGATACACCATGTCATTGGATGTGACTATCCTGACACTCTCTTCATCCAATATGATGGCATCCTGTCCCAAAGCAATCACAGTTGTGCATGCTACTGCTATTTGAATATCATCCTCCAAGTCCATGTCAGAAGTTTCATAGGACGATCTAATACTCAGGTATCTTGAGAGAAAATCCGCAGTAGAGTTCCTCTTTCCGGGCAGTTATTTTATCTAGAACTTGAACTGGAGCATCCTCAAGGGTTCTATTGCCAAACCGTTTGACTAGTGGGCGATGATCTGTTAAGATGGTGAGATTGGGGCACCCAAGCGGGGACAACCTGGCCTTCTGTAAGCATCAAAGGAATGCAAGGGCTTCTTCTTCTATAGGTGCATAACCGGCTTTGGGGGAGGGGGGAGAGGTGTCGACTGCCGCATAGAGCAAGACACTAGCCACCCTTGCAACAGAAGGGGCTGTCAGCGCATTAATAAGCATAATACTGCTGGGGGATGACAAATCCTATGACCTCCTTGCTCCAATCTGTCATTAGTGTAGGGAGAGTCTCTGTATAATGCAACAAGCTGTTCTTGGCAGATGACTTCCTGTGCCTGCTGGAGTTTTCTGCACAGCTGACTATCACAATATATGTCTTCTTCCTTGGGCTTCCTGAGGAGGTCTCTGAAGGTCTCCATGATGTGTGACATTGCAAGGAAGGGAGCTAATCGATTCACAATTCCTTGCAATGACCTAATATCAGTGACAGAAAGCTTTTCTGGCATGTAGAAGTTGCGCATAGAGTCTAGATATTCATCTCTGGTCTTATATGCCTCCCATCCTAGATGGTACCCCATGAAGGTAACCTCTCTCTTACAGAATCTGAATTTCTCCAATTTGAGCATTATTTCTGAGGAGGCAGAAGTTGAAAGTAATTTATAAATGTGCCAAATGCAACTTCAATGTTGTGATCAGATAGCGAAGTGTCGTTGATCCATTTATGCTTCTTGGTGATGTCTTGCAGGGTATCGTCAAACCTTTTTGTGTAAGAGTTAGATGTTGAACAACAACCCATGGGTGTTATATGGTAATCATACCATCCCTGAGATGATTAAGGTCATGAGTGGGCGGCTATTCTCGTACAGCTTCACTAAGAAGAAACCCCAATTGCCGTCCACTATGGTTTTATACATGAGTATATCAATGCTTGAAACCATGTTGAAGGGTGCTGGTGTATGAGGAGTCTCCCAGGGACATTGGTGGTTAAGTTATTGGAAGTCTACAGCATGGCTAAGCTGCCTATATCTTCTTGGCTACAAAAACCATCCTCACACAACACTCCACTTCATCCCCTGCTGGGACTGGTTCTATCCCACTCTTCTGAATATCTTCGTTCAGATGGACCCTGTCCTCCTCTTCCCAATACTTGGGTATCGCTGCTAGCATATGGCAGGCATATGGTACGGCATCAGGTAATAAATATATGTGGTACTGATTACCTTTCATAACAGGTAAATATTCATTGGTCATATTAAAGATTGTGGATGAAAAGAGATGTAACAGCCATTCTTATGGCCTTAGGATGTTCTCTTCTACAGGTGGGATTGTGACTCTAATCGGCTTTGTTGTCTGAGAAGGCTGTGTCTGTGAGACTGCCTCACTGGTGACGTCTGATGATTAAACAAGGGGAAAAGGGTAGGAAATCCCAGTGGCACCAATCCCAGCTCCTTACAGGCACTCAATGATATAAAATTTCTTGGCTGTTGGCAAGAATTAAATCTCCTGTTTCCTCTGTCACACCTACTTCAATAGTGCATGCCCTTGATCCAAGACATTTCATTCCTAAATTGGCTATGTCCCTCAGACCCTTAATGCCAGCGGTTTGATTTTCAGGCTTGAAAGGAAAGTGGGTCTGCCAATGCAGATCTTGGCTCCTGTGTCTGCTATGGCTAATGTGGACACCAACTTCCCCATCCTATGAGTATCCCTTACCTTAATAGTGGGGTGGGAAGAAAGGTGCCTCTGCAGCAATCACCACACTTGAAGAAAGTGGTGCTTTCTTGGTGCTCTTGAAGCATTTCCAGAAGTGCCCTACCTTTTGGCAACCCTGACATGACGTGCAACACCGCTATGTCTGGCTCAATGTCATCACTGGCTGTGACGTCATCACTCGAAGCGTTGGCTGTGTACCACCCAATGGCACCAGTGCCACACTCAACGTCTTGGCGAGCATTCAAATATTCATCACAAAGCCTGAAGGGGATCTACACTTTTGGGAATGTCACATGCCTGAAACACATGTCTTCTCAATACAGGATCACTAAGACCTACGTAATAGTATATATTTAGTTGAACACTCCCCACACATTGTGTACTGGAAATTACAATCTTTGGCCCTTTGAGCACACCTTGAAAAATAATCCCTCACAGACTCCTCACACACCTGGGCCAGAGCAAAGAATTCAGACCACTGCACTGCCTGGTTAGATGACCATGATACAACGTTTCCGATAGCATCCAAAGTTATGTTTGGGGTAAAGACATCCCATCTCATGTCCGAGTTTCGAATATCCAGTGCCAAAACAAAGTTAAGTCTAATGTGCAGGACAATGCCTTGCAGCGGAAAGTTTTTAAGATGAATCCATCATTGAATGTTGTTAGGACTGAAGTCTGCCAAGGACATGACAACATCACTCTCCTCTGCGGCAGCGGAAGCAGGGACTTTGCCAGCACATGGTCCGGAACCAGGAAGGGTGTCTTGATGGGTACAAATGGCATGTTCCTGATCCGCAATTATCGTTTTTGCCTGAATCATGGCTCATAACGAGGCCCCTGGGAGTGCAGGAGAGGCCCACTTTGGGGTACCCTGAGATGGTCTCGTATTAGAGGCATGGCTTGCCTCGATAACTCGCTGCGCCATGTTGGGTTTGTAATGAGATGACAAGAGCCACATCGATATTTATTGTGAGATAACAGAGAGCCGACTGACTACCACAACGGTAACCGACTATCACCAATCAGTCAGCAGCACATGATCCCAATATATCATATAGATAGTATTGCATAACTAGAAAAATGTTTCATCAAAGAAGGAAATGGTAAAAAGTATTAAGTTCAGTAGAACGTACTACAGAAGTCTTAAATACAAAAGAAAATTTCATCTACATTTCTTCACCAGAGCTCTCTTCTCGAGATTCTCTTGAATTATTTTAATGGTACTTTAGAGAACAGAACAGTTAGTCAATGCTTGAAACATCAGAAGATGATAGGTGTCAAAAAGGACATTGACTGAAGACTATTTAACCACAGATGTTAGGAAACTGCCCTGTCGTATTCTAAGTTTGAGTTAACAATTTTCCATCATTAGCTACTAAGACCGGGATAGCATATGTAATGGATGGAAATATGGAGCTTTTAACTTGGATCACAAACAATGATGCAGAATTATTGTTAGCATTATGGATTTTATATACATATCAAAATATGTAAAAGGTTATATATGATAGCAGGACCTCATTTATTCAAAATTAAACATTTAAACAATGTATTTTGCATTAATTAATGTCAAAACAAGCTACCGAGTCAGACCAGTTCAGCGTTATCAGAAGGAATAAAAAACACGAAAACCATTCAATATAAAATGACACTTCGTAATTTACAAAGTAATTAAAAATTTCACATTCGTATTAAAATCTTAATATATTGCCTATAATTGGTGATAGATATGTGCTTGAAGTGTCGATTTCCGAATATGAGTTTTATATTAGTTTATAAAATACAATAATGGCGACATAGATATTGTCTCATACTCTTTTTACTTGGCAATGGACTTCTATTTCTGAAGTTTCATATCTATTAAGTTATAAAATTCACATAATTGATAAAATCAGAGATAAAACTTCTCCACATTGCTTGTCAATGTCATGGGATAACCATTTTGAGTTACCTCACTCTTTCTTTCAGGCCATTATTGGGTCACACTCAAGAGAGCGACAGACACGTTTGTTATTTTCTTATTCTACTTTATTAGGTTGATAGCTCAAGTCACCCGGATATTCATTGTTCCTTTGATTTCCGTTCAAAGGTCACACTATTAGATTCCATCACACATACCTCCCTTTCATCTCAATGCACTGATAAAACGGGTTTACAATCTACTCGAAAATCTCCCCCACTGAATAGAACGTGTCATCCCCTGTTCCAGGGTCTTCAAATGTTGACGTCATGACCAATACAGAGTTTTGATTAGCTGCTCTGGGTAGGATGGACTTCGAAGGTCAATTGAAAGGGAAGGAAGCATGGCAGTTGTGTTAATTCTCACAGTGAAATCTAGGATTTGGCCTAGATTAGTATACATTATTTTCCATCATGTTTATTTACACATGATATAGGATACATACGATTCCTTATAATATCGCATACATGTATAAACTACTGTTTGAATATAAATAAATATCCTCTTCACGTTATCATACCTATAGAGTTCTATTGTTTGTGTTTGTTAAACAAAATATAAATATTCATATACTCAATTTAGGACATGGTCAAGTTATAAATAAACACACACACAGACCCATATATATACTGTATATATATATATATATATATATATA
The DNA here is from genome assembly GCF_036898095.1 of Palaemon carinicauda. Classification (NCBI taxonomy): domain Eukaryota; kingdom Metazoa; phylum Arthropoda; class Malacostraca; order Decapoda; family Palaemonidae; genus Palaemon; species Palaemon carinicauda. Next base: position 130,146,438 of record NC_090725.1, on the reverse strand, counting down.
TATATATATATATATATAAATATATATATATATATATATATATATATATATATATATATATGTGTATATATATTTCTTCAGAGGACATGAACAGAACAAAGAAAATTGAGTGAGGTTTCTCATTAATAAAGATCTGGCAGGCTACATAGAAAAAAGTAATAGTGATAGAAATGCAGGATTAATGATCAAACCTAATAAAAATTATAATCTGAAGATCATTCAAATGTATGCAGCAACAACATCTAATACATTGGAAGTCAATTTTTTTTTTTATGGAGATATCCATAAAAAAAACACTCAATTTACATTTGTTTGGGTGATTTCAATGCTAAAGTAGGTCAAAAAGGAGAGAGGAGAATCAGCAGTAGGTAAATTTGGAGTAGACACAAGAAAGGACAGAGGAGACATGCTTGTAGAATTTGCTGAAAGAAACAACCTTAAAATCCTGAACACCTTTTATTATGAAAAGAAACATAGGATATGGACATTTAGAAGCCCAAATGGAGAAACGGAAAACGAAAAAGATTTTATTTTTAGTGAAAAAGTTACTTTAGTTAAAGATTTCGTCTTATATTTGAGTTCTAACTCAATTAATTCTCTTAACTTGGAACAAGCCAATTAACACAAAAATATAGAACACCAATTTCAAGCGCTAATGTTAAAAGAAAGAGATATTGTTACGCTCTCAAGAATTACTCCATCGATATTCTAATATCTATAAATCCAGTCATGAAGCAAAACAGTAAACAATTTCTCATTTGTAAATATCTTTAGGTGAAACATAGGTGCATATATATATATACATATATATGTATATACACACACACACACACACACATATATATATATATATATATATATATATATATATATTCTTAGGAAGCTGGTCTAGTGTAGAGTAAGTACAGTAGTTTATTCACGATTTATTTATGTTTTCATATGTGCATTGAAGAGGTTAGCCAGCTGTTAAGATAAGTTCTTCTTGTGTATATTCAAGATTTGTATGTAAATTATGTAAGACATTCGTTGTTAGTTTCATTATATTCTTCATTAGAGTCAGTATATGTAAATTTACGTTATTTTTAAGAATTAACTTTTTATTTCACGTATTTTTGTTACAAAGTCTTACATAAACTGTTTGAGAGCGTTATGTGACCATACGAGGTATGAACAAGGGCTTATGTAAATATCTTTTTTTTTATATATTTATGAGGTATTGCGTCATGTTTGAGAGAAAATATGCAATTCTTACATTCCATGTGCTTTGAAGGATGTCGAAAATCCTAGTGTTAAGATGTTATCTTATTTTTATTTCCGAGAACGTTGGGTGGGCGGAGCTGGCTGGGGGAGGGGGGGAGGGTTTGCCGTAGAGCGGGGTTGGTTCTCCTGTTTGATACATGATACTTGGAAACTCTGGCGTCATAGTTAGGCCAACCCCCACGCTTCCAGATCTTTTGGAATATTCCGGAAGTAGCTAAGTTTCACATAAAGGCGACCACAGGGATGCATAGATCAGATAGAGAATTCCCAGCCTCAAGTCATATCCATCTCCCCCTCTCTCTCTCACACACCTCTCAGTGTATTGTTTTAGAAGTGTTCCGTGAAATATCAACGTTTTGGGTTGACGGGTTTTTGTAAACATAGTGAGTATTTATAAAAATTCTCTTTAGAGTTTTTATAACTGGCCCTATAGTAAGGTGATATAGTTATCTACTTTCATTAAGTATCAAACTTAAACATTGTATTCACATTTAATTTCAAGTGAAACCAGTGATTGTATAATTTCCATACGTATTATTTCTTTTGTCTTAGTCTAAGGTTTATCCAGATTTAATATTTCGAGTCAACTGATTATATAATTTTCAGATCGTAACATGTTTGTCTTGATCTAAGTATTGTTCTTTTCAAAGTGTTGTTATTTATATAGAATATATTCATTTTTGTAAGGAGTGTATTATTTCAATCATCTGTGTTTATTACATACTCGGTCGTATCCTGTAAAGAATCAAAGTAAGAGGTTGTTTTAAATAAGTCTTGAGAATAATTACCCAGTGTTGTTTTGAGTGTACTTAAGAGACCTTTGGATAATTTGTATTTTATATATTGCTGTTTGGGAGTAATATAACTGTCTCAGAGTTCAGGTATTAATATTTCCAAGTGTAACAGATTTAATGTAAAAGTAAACAGGTGAGTTTGGAACGAGCGGTTGTATAGCTTGCCAGTCATAATATATATATATATATATATATATATATATATATATATATATGTATATATATATATATATATATATATATATATGTATATATATATATATATATATATATATATATATATATATATATATATATATAATACATGTTTTGTTCCCAGATTCGGGACCATTTTATAATAATACAAACACACACACACACACATATATATATATATATATTTATATATATATATATATATATATATATATATATATATATATAAATATATATATAGTGTATGTGTACAAAGAAATGGAGAATTACTTCTGCAATTAGAAATTAATTTAGAAAACTTCATCACATGCCCTGGTAATCGCTGGTCAAAGACTCCTATCTAAATTATTTATCTTTCGTTCCGATGTGCTACTGTAAATTGATACAATACCATGCAAACAACCTAAACAGAATCCTGTACAATACATACAGGAACCATGTTTCAAACAAGAATAATAACCTTTGAACTAACAGACTACATAGTACACCGTAAGCAGTAGCATCAACCATTGTAAAGGAAGGCACTTCCAGTCCCAGTCCTTTGGTTGTAGTTTGGAGAATTCCCATCCTTACCAGGGTTACCAGTAAGCACAATGGGAATGATATTTAACAGCACTTGCCATTGGAGGAAGATTCTGTATCTTTACATGCTGGTACTTCTCACCTCTATTGTTTTTCCAATTTTTTTCTTCTCAGTTCACTTAAGCTGATCGATGCATGGCCGAGAAATGCAGCTGAAGAATAGCCTTTCACCAGCTTCTTGGGTAGCCTATTTGCCCGATCTACAAAAAAGATA
>NC_090725.1:130130893-130140893 GCF_036898095.1 Palaemon carinicauda | reverse complement strand
AAATTAGAGCATCTTTTTTCCCATCATAAATTCAGATATGACCAGTAGTAACTTAAACATATAACCATTAATTAGCTATCATCTTTAAATTATTATTACTATTCAGTATACGACATCAATTCTCCGAGCTACAAAAGAGTATAATCACTTCCAACTAATTTCAAAATTTTGTCGACTGCGGTGTGCCCAACTAGAATGTCAAAACATTAACTGTTCAATTTTTTTTCGACTATTTTTCACAAATATCTAAATATGAAAAGTCATAGATTTTAGTTTCTCATCAGAAAAGGTCATGCTGATTTTCATCTTAATTTGTTGGACAGAAACTACGGTCTATTAAATTTCTTATTCCTGATCTAGATATTAATGTCTGGCACCGCCGTTCAATTAGTTCATTATGCATGTTGCATAAGATTTTCTTATAATTCTGACCATCCTTTACATTCAGATCTTCCCGGACAGTTCCACCCTGTTCGTAATACTAGGCATGCAGTTCATTCTTATAGTCAGGCCTTCTCCATCATGAGGCTCAATACTACACAGTTCTCTAGAAGTTTTATTCCAGCTGTGACCAAGTTGTGGAATGATCTTCCGAATCGGGTAGTTGAGTCAGTAGAACTTCAAAAGTTCAAACTTGCAGCAAATGTTTTTAAGTTGAACATGCTGACATAAGTCCTTTTATAGTTTATAAATGAAATATCCGTTTTAATGCTGTTAATGTTTTTTAAATATTTTATTTTAATCGTTCATTACTTCTTATATCGTTTATTTATTTCTTTATTTCCTCATTGGGCTATTTTTCCCTGTTGGAGCCCTTGGGTTCATAGCATTTTGCTTTTCCAACTAGGGTTGTAGCTTAGGTAATAATAATAATAATAATAATAATAATAATAATAATAATAATAATAATAATATTCTGACTTCGTGACCTTATTTATTGACCAATCTTAATGTGCTTATAGAGTTATTTCGATCTATGTAACAACTACACATATGAAGAGTTATTTTGACTTCATCAAAGTCAATGCAAACCCTGTATTACACAAGGACTACCGAGTGTCTGGAAGTCTAACTTTGCTGAAAAGGTGTCAGAATGGACCCTCTAACTAAATCAACAGGTAATTTCGAAAATGTCTTAGTAAAATCTTTAAAATTCAATATCATATTGTACATTTATAAGCAAAAGTTAGTTTCTGACGCTGAGAAGCACCATCTCTTTTGGAAGTTAGGACGAAAATTTAATCATTGCCCAATCTTAATTAATGGGAGATATTTCTGTTGTTACACAAATGTATATCAAGTCTATCAAAACTTTAGCAGTGAATACTAAATTTGATCACAAACTTTAGAATATTTGCCAGATACTAGTACAGTCGTTAGCTATTATAGCCATGGCTGAAACTCTACTCCAATAGAATTGAGTTTTTAAATATTACGCAAGAGAGTAAATTCTGTCGCTCAAAGATGCGTTCATAAGTAATGCTTTACTTCATAGTTCCGGGTATTATCACTTGCAATACACATCCGTATTCTACTATAGATTTTGTTTGTAATAATTTACCAATTCTATTGTGAAATCTTAAATCACTAGTCAAACACCTTCTCATATTTCATACCGATGCTTGCCCATAATAATAATAATAATAATAATAATAATAATAATAATCTTCACCTTCACTTGTATTTCAAAGACGGTTTGAGATAGCAAGTCTAGATTTCGAGACGAAGGTGCTCCGCATTGGAAATTTCCAAGTAATACCAGGGACAGTTGTGGATGTACCAAACTAAGAGCTGGTTATTTGAAGCCTTTTTTTCTTATTCGGAAACCAAATTCAAACATAATTTATTCGAATTTCAAGAATATTTCAGTTACCTAGGAATATAAATACCTGAATTAGGTTAATTATTTTGCATAGCATCAATGTTTTCAGTAAACTTGCAAGATTCTAAAACAAAGTTTGTTAAGGAATATAATCTAAGACGCCAGCTGGCATTAAACGTTCAAGGGTAATAAGAGTATAATGATTATTTGGTTAATTGGATAATTAGGAATAATTTATCTTCTTCTAAAGTAATTAGGGGCCGTATATCTTCGATTTCAATGTTTCTGATTTGCTCAATATCTTTCTTGTTTCATACATTCTGTGCAAGTTTGTAAGACGACATCATGTCATATTTATCAATAAAGACCGGAAAAAACTTTAGGAATATTGAGAATAAGAATTTAACTATTCTATTCCAAATCTTGAAAAAGGTTGGATTCTGTTTATTGATCTGCGTTTTAAACAATAGGTAATTGCATTATGATTGAGTTATACTGATTATTGTAGAATCGTGATGCAAGATGCAATTTCCTTCCCGTGGACTGAGCAACCTTCTGAAATAATTGGAAAATGAAGACAATGAAAGAAAAGAAAATTGAATTTTTCTGATCTCTTACTTCAGGTGAGAGATCATTCGAGCGTTCTCATTTATTGATCTTGGCATTACCGTTTTCCTGATCTTCCTCAGGGTCCTTAATAAGCCAGGTCAATCTTTTTGGGTACGTAGGATTATCCATTTCTCGTCATTTACAGTAGTAATGTTGAGTGCAATGAGTTTCACCTTCACACCATCCCGTTACAGGAACCGATTCAAGGAGGATGCATTTTAGAACAGACGGATTCCATTCAGCCTTGGGTATATACCTCTAATAACTTGGAACCTATGTCTCTGCACTCCTCCTATATAGATGTCAATACGTACTCAATTTTCTTGTTTGGTTTTGTTCACTAATATAGTTTCAAGTATCCCATTCAACGTTACGACGTGCCATTCTCCAAGCTCAGTCCATCTATAAAATAAGGATCCGGAATGAAAGCCCCTTCATCCCAGCTAACGGATGATACGTAATGATCCTCTATTAGATATTTGTCATTTGAACACAATTCACCATCATTTTCGAAGCACGTGTACGCTAGTGTTTTCCTTCAAAATATATATGGCTAATCTCGCAGATCTATTGCGTTTGTAATAAAGGAGAAACCATAAAGGATGAATTATTTTCATTGTTTTAATTTAATCCCCATGTTCCTCAGTTATTAAGAGCCATACCTCGTGAAAATCTCAATTTTACTGAACTAACAAGCATTAAACAGCCAAATTTTACTTCAATGGCATAAGCAGAAACTGATTATCTAAATCAAAATCGACTAAATGGAATGATTTAGACGACAGGGATAGGCTGTGATATATATCTATTAAATAAGGAAAATTATATACATTATACTGTATATAAGATCATTGTGCGTGATTATGGTGGCAGGAAAAGTAAAACGTGAATAAAGTATAAATTACAATACAAACCCAGAAATGGTGGAAATTACTTGGAAAAAACAAAATTAATGATATCAGGAAATAACATGCAAAAACTACAGCAGAATAAGCTATGAAATTTTCAGGATGAAAATGATACGGCAGAATGAGCAATGAAATTTCCGACATATTGAACAAACTGATTCAAATATTCGGGGAAAATGTTTACCTTCCCTCGACCCTCCGAGGGAAAGAGATCTAAAGGCACAAAATGAGAATCTATGACATCATTTCAAAACGAATCGAGTGCAAAGTGGTTGCATTTGAAAACACCGCAAAAAAGAATAACAGAAACTGTGTTTAACATACGGAAAGACGCAGGGAATACTTAGCGAACAAAAATACCGATACGCCTCAATTTTAGAAAATTTAAGAAGCTACAATGGGCAGGACATGTTGAGCGATGGATAACGTATTGACAATACTGTTGGTAATGAGAGATACCATCCAACGAAAAGGAACAGTTACTGATAAGTCAACGAAAGGACGGAAAGAGAATCACCCTGTGGCACTCTTTCAGCAATGGTTGTTGAAAAATCTTGTTTCAAATCATAAGGACTGGTAAAACACTGGCGTTGGTGAGCTTTGGTTTAAATTGCAATCAGTTACAATGGGACATGAGGACTAACGGATAATAGTATTTGTGTTTGCATGATAATACTTAAACCTTTATTAGCAAGTAAAACAAAAATATTAGGTTATACCTTCAGCTATTTGTTATTAAAGAGACAATGATTAAATAATCCATAACGATGGTTTCATTTTCTCCGTGTGATATACATGACTTGTGAACACCATCAGCAATTTCAATGTTTTTCACCAATCCTTTTGAGAAATACATCTCCTACAGGTAGACAATTTGAGCTTCACATTTGAAAGTCCCGATCACTTGTATTGTTTACATGCTAACAAATTTAAGTCTGTAAGTACGTGTACGATATCAAATTCCATCTTTATTATTCGTGAACAACTAAGTCAATTACCTGAAATTTGAATAATAATTGTTCAAAGTTCTTTTTTGACGTTCCGTCTACAATCTATAATTCGTCCCCAGACTCTAAGAGACTTAATGTGACAGTTTCAGGAAACAAATTTACTTGAAGAAAGTGAATAAAAAATCAAATGAAAAAAGAAATTGTGACGAAAAGTGTGAATCATTGGGCACTAACAAGCCGTTTCAACATCGTACGATCTGAATCTTAAATCTTCAATTTATGAAGTCATTTCAACCCGCATCAAACTTCTATTTCTAAATGCCTATGCAAAATGATAAAAACTTGCATTCTCAGAATAACTGATGTCATCAGCAAATGGCCTCCATTAATTTCAAGTCATCCCATTAGCCTTCAGTTGCAAGATGCTCGCGACTCTTCTCACATTAAGTAGATGAGTACCGGGACGATTTTGAAACCATATTAGGCGATCGTCACTGACTTTCCAAATGCTTCTAGTTCAAGGTTTGCTCTCTCTCTCTCTCTCTCTCTCTCTCTCTCTCTCTCTCTCTCTCTCTCTATAGATGGTCGTCCAATCCCGGAGTAATAATGCAAGAACAGACATCAAAGTTGTGCACGCACACAAGAACATGCAAAAAGACATCACGAAAACATTTCATTCAATACATGGAAAATAATTACCGTAACTGGAAAAAATACAAAGATTTTTGTTAACAGTTATGTAATTTGGCAGAGAAGCATGCCACTAAACTGAAATATCAATTTGCACTGAAGCGCTGAAGTATATTCTCTCTCTCTCTCTCTCTCTCTCTCTCTCTCTCTCTCTCTCTCTCTCTCTCTGTTTATGGCATTGCAAAGTCTGGCGAAAAGATTGGATGGGCACATTGCTCGCTTTAAATGCGGGTATGGTAATACAGGCATAATTGGCTATAACCGAGAGCTTAAGGACAAGAATCGTGACCTCCGGGTCATGAAGAGATAGAGCAAAGCACGCTAGGAGGTCCCTTCGGGTACGAAGGGTAGTGGGCCGTTGGGGTGGGGTGGAGAGGGAGGAAAATGGGAAACCCCATTTCTGCATTTCTTTAAACGACCTTATATTTTATAGTATTTTTTTTCTTCCCTCCCTCTTCTGCATGATGTTCGTGGCCTCTTCTTGGTCGCTCGCTTTTCATTTTCGTATTTGGCAACACCGTTATTATCAGTGTCCTCCCCACTTTTTTTTCTTGTGATCACTGCGCAATACGCTTAAATGGTTTACAGCGACAGAGTGATTCACACTTTCATTGCAATGCTGCTCACAGCTTTCGCGTTGAGCCTAACCTTCGGCAAATTTGGTTTACGATGTATTTCGCTACCACGGACGCTCCTCTTCATTTCTAGACGGTGACAGGATAGTATGTATTTCTTATCTATTCTATCAAAGGAAATACATACGTCAGATAAGATCAATGTATTTTGGTACATGTCTTTAGCTAGTGTGTTAAGAAATTAGAATTATATGGGTTTCGTGATCGAGTATCGATCCTTCCACATAAAATATAACTTTGACTATACTGTACTGCCAATGGTAAGAAATTCGTTTTTCCGCCAGTCTTTAGACCTATAGAAGAATAACAGTATGATTTTAACACAAATCGTGTCAGATATCTATGAAATGAAACTTTACTTTTTCGGTCTCATCCTTGAAACTTGTAAAAAAATATACTATGGACTGGGAGTGAAATTTACCACCGATGAAACGTTTGCTCTAAACGTTTTTGAGCTTTCAGCATTTCTATGTTGAAGGACTTTGCTCCATTTGACTTCAAAGGTGCAGAACACCGTGGATCAAACAGTAGATGCAATTTAGTCAAAAACGAATAGCCGCGTCTGTCTAGTTTTCCAAGGGATTTCATCACTAAATCAGATTTGTTGCATTGCCTCTACTTGTGAACTTCAATCTAAATAATCAAATCAGATTGTGAATATAAAATAGCCATAGACTAAGGGTTAAGGTTTAAAGGTCGCTCATGAAGGGCAGAGGCAATGGACAGTGACATTGTTCTATCAAGCAGGATAATTTCCTAGAGACTGACCACATTTACATATGATCAGTGCCCAAGCTCCTCTCCACCCAAGCTAGGACCAGGGATGGCCATGCAATGGCTAATGACGACTCAACAGGTAGCCCTATACTCATATAGGGTTCCCCAAACTCCCCATCCTTAGGTCACAAGGATGGTGAGGCTGCAGCCACTAAAAGAACTAACAAGTTTGAGCGTGACTTCGAATCCCAGTCTGACGATCACCAGACAGAGACGTTACCAATAAGGCCACCACAACCCTAAAGATTTAAAGGTTTAAAGGGCACTCATGAATGGCTGATGCAAGGGACAGTGACATTGCCTCATCAAGCAGGACTATGCCTAAGAGACTGACTATATATATATATATATATATATATATATATATATATATATATATATATATATATATATATATGATTAGCACCCAAGCCCCCTCTCCACCCAAGCTAGGACCAAGGAGGGCCAGCCAGTGACTCAGCAGGTAGACTTAAAAGGCTCCCCCAAACGCCCCATCCTTAGCTCACAAGGACGGTGAAGCCAAAGATAAGTGGTAGCAGTGTCCAAATAAACATGATTCTGGAGTTAAATAATTATTGAAATATATATATATATATTTATTTGTTCATCAGTTCTCAAGCAGGCTAAGGAGGTGAATAATTTTTTTTCTTTTAATATTGAACACCCAACCTTTTAAATGTAAAGCCACATGGTAGTTCAGGTATATATAAATTACAGTATTAGACAACAGATTGTTCAGGCGAAGCAATTAAATGATCAGAACTGCCTTAAATTCCTCGCAATATTTTCGATTAAGTTAAAAAAAAACTGTAAGGGTTGCAGATGAACTCTAGAGCAAATGGTTTGTGATTATATAAAGATGTTTACGAGGCGAGATGAATTTATGCGTTACGACCTGTGCAGAATAGGTAGAGACCAGCCTATTCGAATTTGGGTCTCTTCTCAAGAAATTGTTTCACGTTCAAGAATAACTCAAACAGAATCAGCTCTACGATCGAACAAACTCTCAACGCATGCCAAAATCCAACGCAAGCACAGGCTATGTAGAAATAAGCGACCGAATAATCAAAACCAAACTTAGCCTCTGCCTATCACAGATATTGGCTGGCATTAATACCAAGGGGCTCTGCGGTCAGAAGGTCCTCCCCGGTTTGTTAACAAACGTAAATAATTACCTTTAGATACGCAGGGATGATGTTGGTTCCAAGTCATCTAAATTACATTTCGAGAATAAAATATTCGATGGTGAAAGGAAACCTCACCTGCTTGAGTCACTTGTGATATTTATCAATACTCTTCTTCAGTTCTTCTTTAGTAGTTTTTAATTCCTCGAACTTTTTATTACAACATATTAATCTTGAAATAACTTGCGGTTATCTTCTCATATATTTCCTTACACTTAAATCATAAGCATTTAATTTGCTATCAACACTATACCTCTTGTTGTTTACTGGTTATATTTCTATTATCCTATTGTTGATATGGAACCGTTCGAATCTTTAAGACGTCCTTACACAGACTATCAGTTTGAATGGCCCAGAATGTGAAGTAAACCTATGGAATACAGAGGACAAGAAGGTTTCTTCTGACATTACTGCAAAGTTTCCGTAACTTATAATGTTCCTTTTTGTTCTACCCAGAATGAGGCAGTATACTTTGTTCACTTATTCAGAGTTTTAACGAATGGGTATTTGATTCTGTGCACAAGTAAAAGGCCTTTTGCTCTTTTTTTTATTTAGGACTGGATTTATGAATTTTTGCTGTATGGACTATTGCTGGGACCGGGGAGGCCACTCAGCAACTAGTTGCAACATGGGACGACTCGCAGTTTCACTTTGAAGTTAATGTTATCCGAGGCTGGACAATGGAGCCAGTTCATCGTATACAAATGATATCAATTTGCTCTTAGGAAATAAATTGAGCTTTGCGGTACATGTAAAAACAAATGACCACCATGATAAAAACCAAAACGGATGCACTGTAGGCAATAATTGTAGGTCTTTACAGCACTCTTTCGGCTCCTAGCTAGTCACTTTTTATCCTTCAACTATACCTTCGTTCCAGCATTAATGCTTTCATTTTGCTGTCCAACCTCTTTTTAACTCTTATTTCGTAGAGCAACTGAGGGGACGTCTTCTAGGTTGCCAATGTGCCTCCCAGACCCAGTGCCAGGATTTATATCATAAATTCATGAATATAATTCGGTCCAATCCAAAACCCCAAACATCTTGTCTAAGGCGAGGAGGCTACCAACCAAGCTCCAAAATCATAAGAAATTATAGAAACAAATTGTTAAAACAATAAACTCTCCCACTTACGATATAGCATTTAATTTGAATTACCCTGCTAGATTGACCTTAAAACAGTTTTGTAGGTAGGATCCTCATCTCCCATCCGAGAGGGCTCTGGTTCAGTCATGATGTGAGGTAGGAATTAACTAATAATATCCTATAAGTAACTCTGTTGTAGGGTTCTGCTTAATGACGGATAATGAAGATATTCTGCAATCAGTGTAGATGATGTGGCATATGGGCACGTTATCAAGCTTCGTTTTGGATCTTGGTTACGTTATCCTTGTTTGACCAGAGAAGAAGAGCCTGTCTGGTGCAGTTCTAACTGACGTCTGTGAATTCAAAATCATACGATAGATGCATAGTTAACAAGTGAGAGTTGCGTTTTAACTTAAACATATTCTAAAAAAATATATATTTATTTACTATGTTATATAACAATAGCTGTTTACCATCGGTTAGATCAATAACAGAGCTAAAGTATTCCAAGGCCAAATCCAAAGAAAGGAGGCAATTGTCTTACAATTGATTAAGATTGCTTATATGATAGGAATAATAAAATTACGAGGGCATATTTCCCGAAAACCCCATCAGGTATCTTTTTTTTCAAAGAATTACATAGATGCCGTTTGGTCTTGATGGTCGACAGATCCCAATTTTCTCGGGGTCTAGGAATAGATTCACGAAAAACCAGACAAAGAATGGGAAACTTTGAGAATCTACCTTGATTTCACTTATCCCAAACCTCTCATAATAATTGGGCTGTGTATTCATCAATTGCAGACTAACACTATAACTATTCGTTGGTATAATAACAAGAAACTTAATCATAAATACAAAACACTTAAAGGTTTGTAAAGACTTTATAAAGATACATGATTATAGTTTCGGCATAAAGGGGAGAAAGTAACTTTTATGAAGATTAGATACTTTTTCAATATAAGGAGAAGGGTTTATAACACATCAACCTTGAGGGAGTTATAGGCGGCACAATTCCAAAGAGTACATTACGTCTGCAAAGAATGTTTACAGACACGCATCAAATGTTGAGGGATTATGACTCGCCTCGTGAGGCAAGATCACGATTGCAGACTGTAAAACAGCGTTTCATTAGAATTAGGTAAAAAAGACAGCGAGCAGAAAGTACGAGTAGATAATGAAAGGGTGATTTCGACTCTATACTTTCAAATATTCAGCCACAAATGCTTCTTATAATAGAAGTGCAGAACATATACACTTACCCCCTTCGAGTATATCTTATTCCCAATGTAATGGGGGACTTCGATATCAATTATTTTTGTTGATACTTGAAATTATA
>NC_090725.1:130103393-130125893 GCF_036898095.1 Palaemon carinicauda | reverse complement strand
AAAATATATTGTATATGCCCAATACAAACACACACACACACACACACACACATATATATATATATATATATATATATATATATATATATATATATTCATATACAGTATATATAACATATAAATACACATATATTTACATGTGTGTAAATACGTAATTGGTTTGCTGTGAGCGATCAGCCGAAAGGTCTCCCACCAACACCAATCCGCAGCTGACCAGCATGATGATGAAAACTGGTCAAACACCAGACAGGAATAAGACCGTCTGAGGCCTTTGTCCTGCAGTGGACTAGAATTGGCTGCAGTTATTGTATTGCTGTATGTGTGTGTGTGTATATATATACATATATATATATATATATATATATATATATATATATATATATATATATATGTGTGTGTGTGTGTGTGTGTGTGTGTGTGTGTGTGTACCTAAAATGTCACTTAAGGGTAATGTTTTCAAAGAATGTGTGAATAGTTGCATGCCTTGTCTATCAACATTTAAGATTTACGATAAACAGAATATGGCCTTCAATTACTTTCCCCTTAGTCGTGAGTGAAAGATTATCGAACACTTTATTTAAGAAGAAAGTTCTCCTTACAGCCTGGCACTTACAAAGATAAAATCTCCCTGCCAGTCAGTATCTTCACCAAAGTCACCAGGGAAATCAATATCAGGGAACCAACCTTTCGTCCAAGAAATGATTGAGCAAAGAGTAACTTTGAGGTCTTCTCCGACATGTGAAATATTCTCACTTTTCCTAAATCTTTATATTCCTTTCTTCCCGCTACCTACAATTATATTGTTTTTCATAACGCTCAATATTAGTCTGTTCTGTTTTCATTCATAGTGACCACGGAAAATTTGATATGTGAGGTTTTAAAGCACATGTTCGAGTATTAAAATTTTTCTGTTAACAAGGACATTTTTATTTATTTGACTTTGCGATATCAGTTTCGCATTTCGTTTACTGTGAATTCAATACACGATGAGGCGGGTAATCTTTGAGAAAGAAATCTAAAAGCTACAGGGTACACAATGCGAATTTTATTTTCCTTATTGCTCAGTTATTTGTGTCGTTATCAATCTTAACCAACAGGAAATTATGCTTTAATTTCACATTCCTCTCTGACTTTGCTCTTTTGGCAAAGTTCCATATTTATAAAGTATCATAACTTGAATATGATCCACTGTACATATATAATAATATTGAATGTGTGTTTCTTGATAACTTGCGCACAGTAATTACTGTATAATGTTTAACTTATAAAGTCAGAATTTTATTTACAAAGAAAAAAAAATGTTTTTAACGACCAAATCTGTTACAGAATACATTTACAGCAGCACAAAAAGACATTTTTATAAATTCTATCTTTACTGTTTTGCGCAATTATGCGAGATAAAATTTGGAAAAAAAATGAAAATTACACAACAAGATAATAACACCAAATAATGGTGAAAGGATGAAACGAATTCCACACCAACCCTTGCGGTTCGAAAACTCTCTCTCTCTCTTAGGTAGTAGGCTGGCCAGGGCACCAGCCACTCGTTGAGATACTACCGCTAGAGAGTTATGGGGTCCTTTGACTGAACAGACAGTGCTATATTGTATCCTTCTCTCTGGTTACGGTTCACTTTCTTTTTACCTACACATACACCGAATAGTCTGGCCTATTCTTTACAGATTCTCCTCTGTCCTCATACACCTAACAACACTGACATTACCAAGCAACTCTCTTGGGTTAGAGTTCTCTTGCTTGAGGGTACACACGGATGCACAGTTCTATCTAATTTCTCTTCCTCTTGTTTTGTTAAAGTTTTTATAGTTTATCTAGGAAATATCTATTTTAATGTTGTTACTGTTCTTAAAATATTTCATTTTAATTGTTAATTCTCTTATTTCCCTGTTTTCTTTCCTCACTAGGCTATTTGCCCTGTTGGAACCCCTAGGCGTATAGCATCCTGCTTTTCCAACTAGGGTTGTAGCTTAGCAAGTAATAATAATAATAATAATAATAATAATAATAATAATAATAATAATAATAATAATAATAGACCTAAAGTATAGGGACTGACCTCGACACTCTTCTCTTATATGAGTTTAACAAAAAACATTTCGGCGTCAGCGATAAATGGTTTTACGTCAGCTTGAAAAAACCATCTCGAAATTTTGGAAATACAAACCAATAGTTGAAGCCAATCTCGTACTTTGATAGAAAAAAATATTATCAAAGGAATTCCGAACATCTCTAGATAAAGTACTGAAAATGAACAGGACATAAATGAAATTTTTATGCAATTATGCAACTTGAACCAAACTTTGTATTTCTTGTGATTGTAATGTCATTCGGGATTATCTGGTGATCGATCGTGTCTGTTGGAACCAAGGAAGATGGATAGATCTAACCTCCTTGGCTGAAACTGACTGATCTACTACTGAAGGTAGACGTGAAAGCGTGTAGTGGGCGTGACTAAACTGACCGCCGAAACTAACATATACCATTAGTAATAGACTGGTTTGGCTGAGATATTCGAAGGAATAACTAGTTGGATACTTATCACTCCAAAATTTTTCAGCAGGTGTGACTGGAGGCCTAATTCGGTCTGAGAAGTAGTTCAATGGCAGAAGGGAAGTACTGACACAAAGCGAGAATTCAAAATTATATGGAAGTTGGGAATAACTAACAGCATATAATCGAACATAACTCTTAAAAAATGGCAATAGACATTTTTCTTTCTATAAAATATTTTTACTTATTAACGAGCTCCAATATCTAGCTACCATCTCTAATATGAACCTGATTAAATACTTTTCTTACATGATCAATTTAATTTCATTTGCCCTGATCTTACATGGTCATTTGGTTTACCTCAATGATACTATTTTGAATCTTTTGTGATTAAAATTTCAATTATTTTCGAGTCGATTCAATCGTTGGAAATTTATACAAGTTAAGTGTGAATATATTTACTAATCTCTCTTGGGAGTGCGAAGAACATGCCAAACCATCTCCATCTACTCCTAATCATGATTTCATCAACATATGGTACTCGAGTAATCTCTCTTATACTTACATTTCTAACCCTGTCCTGCCATTTAACTCCCAATATCCTTCTGAGGGCTTTGTTCTCAAATCTACTAAATCAATTGGAGATTGTTTCATTGTCATACCATGACTAATGCCCATAGTGTAACACTGATCTCACTAAACTGACATAAATAGTCTGATATTTATATGTAATTTCAGGCAATTTGATTTCCAAATTTTACTTAACCTAGCCATTAACTGATTTGCTTTTTTTCAATCTTTCACTGAACTCTAATTCTAAAGACCCTGCTTTGGAGATCATAGTTCCTCATTAATCTTTTCTCCTTCCCTTGTATTATCTGTTCTCATATATATATATATATATATATATATATATATATATATATATATATATATATATATATATATATATATATATATATAAATATATATTTATATATATATATATATATATATATATATACACGCATATATACAAGTATTTATACATACATGCATACATAAACACACACACATATATGTATATATATATATATATATTATATACACACATACATACAAGTATTTATACATACATACATACATATATACATACGCATAAATACAAGTATTTATGCATACATAAACACACAAACATATATATACATATATATACACGCATACATACAAGTATTTACACATACATACATACATACATATACAAGTATTTATGCATACATAAACACACAAACATATATATACATATATATACACGCATACATACATACATACATACATATATATATATATATATATATATATATATATATACGCATACATACAAGTATTTATACATACATACATACATAAACACACACATATATATACGCATACATACAAGTACTTATACATACATACATAAACACACACACATATATATACGCATACATACAAGTACTTATATATACATACATACATAAACACACACACACACATATATATATATATGTATATACACACACATATGTATATATATATATATATATATATATATATATATATATATATATATTACAATTACTGTAAGTTATTTAAAACTTTTATTCAATTCACTTTTTATGCACCTTGATCTTTTCAATGTTCTTTCCTCTCACTTACAGTATATTTGGCCTGTTTTTCTACGGGACTTGAGAGAATCATAATTTTGACGTCACATTTGAGAACTTCAAGGTGTTTTCCAGTCTTTCAAAAAGCCTTGTTAGCTAAATGTGTAACATATGGCTTAATGCCTTCTTGTTTTCAGCGCATATCCCGTTTTGTATTCAACCCGTTTATATCTTATTTCAAGCAGCCTTTGTTCCTTTCCAACCTTATCGTCTGTGAGCCCAATCCGAATTAGTGCCTAATTAAGGAGTTTGTTGCACTGCCTTTGTAAGTCCGGTTTGATGTTACCAGCGCGTTCCTGGCTCATGTAAGACACCATTTTCCCTTACTGTCATTAGTACAACCTGGCAGGTAAGTTTAAACAGAGCCTTTTGTAAAAGATGATTTTACTTTTATTAACTAGAAACCTTTTTCTTGAAGTTCTTGGGCGTCTAAAATGTATTGACATAAAAAAAAATGAATATATATATTTTGTTTTTCGTTGTAGAAAAAAAATTATACCACGTTTTTCCGGATTTATTTTCATCTAGACTGAAAAAGCGTACCACAAATAGAAATGTTTAAACTGCGATATGTCATGCCCATTTAAGTTTTTTGTTCACGTTCTATACCAAAGAATTTTCCAAAAAGATAATACCATTATTGTAACTTAGAAATAATAACTCAACCCTCTTATGGGCACTTTAAAAAAGAATCTACGATGAACTGATGAATGATGATATATTATACTATACAATCACTAATAAATCTATGTGGCTGTTTTCATATACACATTTACGCTGCGATAATGTCACATCTCTTAAGACTTTCTTATAGCAAAGGATGACGACATAAATATTCATATTGTGCTCTTTCAGGGTTCAGTCCTGTTTAAGTCCTGTCAGTGTTCTATTTGGTATTGCAGTCAGTGCACCCGCAAGCATCGGGATATGGCAGAGCACTCTTTCAAGAGCACCTGCCGCCCGCACAGTAAACCTTTCTGCAGTTACTGCAGATGAGTTGTCACAATGCTCTTGGGGAAACTTGTTGATGCATCCAGTGAATCGAGATGTTGTTGTCAATCACATCCCAGCCATGGCCATCTGGATTAGGCATCTGGGGATCTACACCCTGAGACCCATGCCAAATACATGCTTGGTAATTGGCTCGTGCAACATGGTACCTCAGTGTATCTTTGGTGGATGGAAGATGGCAGCTTTGAGCATTTTTTCTGCAAAACAGTGTGTACCTGACGCGATCTGTGTCTTCACCTTTACACCTACTGTATACAGGGAGCAAATAAACTGTCGGCATCTTCTTTGTAGCCAATCATCATTGTTCTCAAATGAGTTGTCGACTCTCTTTATGGCATTGCACAGGCTGGACTTCACTAGCTAGAATGGCTGCTTCTTGCCTTTCCCTAGAAATGAACTTGTGCTAGGTCGTTTCTAACATCTGCATTGAGTCTAGACCAGCCCGTAAGTAGCTGCAGTCCTGATGTATCATCACCATCATGACAGCTTCTCAAAATGCACCAGGCTATGTCCTTCTGCTTAACCTCATACAAGGGTTTGAAAATTTTGGAAATCTCAGCTCATGACTTGTGACAGGCATGTTGCTTTGACTGCATTGCTTTTCAGAATCTCTTCTGATTTCTTCGAGTAGACATGATACCTGTAACCTGGTATAGATGTGAAAGCAGCAGCAATAGGAGGAGGAAGCTTATCTCTCAAAATGATGATACCATTGGTGCAATGTGAAGAAGTACCATGGCCATAGTGTCTCTTCACTTATACCATTGTTATCCAAATACATGATAAAAAGTATATTTGGTTGTATGTCTTCCTCATCAATTAGTTTCAGATGTCTCTTTGCCATTAATGTCCCCACTTCCTGGATAAGACAGTTTGATAGCGAGTGACTGAAGTGGTTAAGTATCTCAACAAGCTGTGAACTTGTCAGATACCTCACAGTTAGAGGTAACACACCATGCTTGGGTATCTACACTCATCCACCTGACACACAGAGCATTGGATCCTTGGCAATTGGTATGACATGCTGATAATTTTTGTCTTACAGCAATAACCTTTCTGCAAAAATAGTCCCTTCTTTTTCATTGATACATGCCACCCTTGCCAAAAGGTTATATACCAGGTTAGCAATGTTAACATTATCCTATATGAGGCCTTTAGCTATTATTGGCCATGGGATTTTGATCCACACAGCCATTAATTCTGCTCTGATAATCTGTGCACATCTAAACACTTTATTTACCTTGTTATGTTCATCTAATCCAGATAAAGGTCCTGGCTGAAAGGTTACTAATGGCAATGGCTAAAACTGCTACTTTCACCTCCTGGTCAGTGGATACATTCTCTGAGAAGACGATCTCAGTCTCAGTTCTTTTCTGTGGCTGTCAGAATGACAGTCTACTGCCAAAGTACCTCTGGAGTATGGCTTTGAGTTTCTCAGTGCAGTAATACAGTACATCGATGACAAAATCTATCAACAGGTCAATGTATAAGTCTCGTAGGTCTGTCATATTCATGACATCCAGACCATCAATGATCTTCTCATGTATAACTCTCGCTAATTGAATAAAAGCTGATTCATATCTGTCACAGGCCTTGATGTCTTTCTCTTTAGGTATCATGACATCACTGGTGTAGCTAACATAGCATGTTTAGTATTATTTCAACTATATGGCAATCAGGTTTTTTCCTCTTATTTGCAGTAGAAGGTATTGCTCATCTTTCTGCTCTGCAGCTATTAGGAGTCTCTTGCTGGACTGCTCGGCCTTATTTTGTATTAAATTTTCACATTTCCCACAACCCAACGTTGTGTGCATTTGAAGAAGCTGTACACATCTTACATTCTGAATGGCGTCACTGAGTGGGATTGTCTCCCACTGGTACCAACTGCTTCTATTCTTATAGTGTAAACATTAGACCTTTAGCTCACTCGGCTTTAAAGAGATATAAAAATTGATTCAGACTCTGCTGTATTTAATCCTGTTGCATTCAGGATTTGTGTTTACCTTCGAAAACAACCTATCTCCACCATTAAAGCTGATTGCTATGTGTGTAACACTTAGTTGTTTCAAGATAACTTTATCACTAGCAATAGTGATTTTTTAAATAAGCCACAAATACCCTGAATTCAACAGGCTTAAATACAGCAGAGTTAGAATCAATTCTTGCATATTTTTACAGACGAGTGGGCTAAAATTCTAACGTTTACTTCAATTTCTATCGGCCATAGGTTCGAATCCTTGGCAAGGCAGAAACATTCATTAGTAAAGTAATGTCCCTATGGGTCTCAGATCCCATGGCAGAGCGAATTCGATCTTAAAGCGTACGGTATTTGTGGCTTATATGGAAAAATAAAATCGCGAGTTTTAGTGATAAAACTATCATAAAGGAAAGGCCAAGTGTTACATATTTACCAATCAGCTGTAATAGTCTAGATGGGTTGATTTCAATTCTAAGTACAAATCCTGAATTCGACAGGATTAAACACAGCAGGGTTGGAATCAAATCTTATCTCTCTTTAAAGCCGAGTAGGTAAAAGTCTAATATTCACTCTTATTTCTATAGCCGATCAGAAATGTTTATCATTTAAGGAATTCTTTGGATCTGAGATCCCATGACAGTGCGATTTCGACTCAAAGAGTATGAGTAGCTTATTGAAAAACTACACGCACACACACATATAAGTATAATACACATGAACACACACAGACACACACACATATATATATATGTATGTATGTATATATATATATATATATATATATATGTATATATATATGTATATATATATGTATATATATATATATATATATATATATATATATATATATATATATATATATATATATATATATATATATCCTACAAACACATGTCAACAGTTTAATCATGTTATCACCTCAGTATTGCAGCATTTTGCTTGTAATCCCATTAAGCTCTGGTAACTTTTCTTTCTTCAACCTCTAAATTGCCCTTTATATGTCCTAACTCAAGGATCCTCAACATTAAAAGAACCGTTTCAAATCTTGCCTCCTTAACCCTTGCCTTTCTTTTATCTCCTACATTTCGCAAATGTTCAGAATATGCATTATAACAATCAGGAATACATTCACGTTCGACAGTACCTCTTTCCTTACACGTGAAACAGTTTTCTCCCCTCTGTTTCGGTTACTGGCCATATTTTGCGTTCATACTTTATTCTTGCCAGACTGTAACTGCTCTTCTATCTCGCAATTGCACCTAAAATATTCTCCTTTTCACATTTAATAAATCTTAGCAAGACGTCATAAATACAACTTTAAGAAGAGTGGGGACTATCAAAGCTCAGTCTACAAGATGTGAAAAGTAAGATTTTGATTATGAGAGTTTTTTAAAAGATCAACAAAATGATCGACAGGGGGAAGAAAATTGTGGGTTTGGATAGACAAATTAGGCTACTTGTTATGAAAAAGCTGAGAGAAGTTTGAAGGTACAGAGGTAACAGCATTATGTGGCATACATGGAACTAGAGAAAACTTATGATAAAAGAGATAGAGAGGACATGTGGATGATAAGTTATTCAGAACTATCAAAAGATTTTATGGAGGAAGTGAAATATATTTTGTTATATGCCTGTAAAAGTTATCGGTTTGTTGCAGAAGTGTTTCTAAGACAAGGGAATTATATATCTCCGTAGATTTTTCACAGCTTTATGGATGGAATGTTGCGATGGGCTAAGAAAATTAGTTGTGAATGAGGAATGGATGATGATTCTGTGCTGATAAAGGATTATGAGGTAAAAGGGCAAAAGAAGTTGGTAACAGTCTGAAAGTGTTTGCAAGAGGAGTAAGTTGCCAGATGCCTGACCAATTCTTGGCCTTCCTCTCTGTTTACCTATTAACATTGCTGAGTTATACCAACGGATTTTTTTTTTTTTTTTTACACTATAGTCTACAAACGACCGAACCTTCTCAATATAATCTGATTTTTTTTTTCTATATTTTAAACTATCCTCCTTCTACATATCTCCACACTATTTGCCACTTTTATTCTAAATGGTTCATTTCAAGACCTCTAATCATTTTTCTTTCATCAAGTCCACCACCCAAGAAAATTAGTTGTGAATGAGGAATGGATGATGATTCTGTGCTGATAGAGGATTATGAGGTAAAAGGGCAAAAGAAGTTGGTAACAGTCTGAAAGTGTTTGCAAGAGGAGTAAGTTAGCAGTTAATGTGAATAAAAGTAATGTATTAATGGTTATTGGAAACCAAGAAAATCGAGAAATTGATATCAGTATGGGTGGCGGAAGAAAGGAAATGTTTAATCCATGCAGGTATCTGGGTTTGAATATCAAGGGTGATAGCAATGGAAGTAATTACTGAAAGATTTTTGGGTCGAAACTTCATGGGTTATTGCTGCCAAAAATAGTCATTCTAATAAAGTGACATATACAGGTAAAGAGATAAATCCTCAATTAAATGAATCCAAAAACATTAAAATTATTAGCATCAGAGCTTTTCTTCTCTGAAATTCCAATGTTTTAGAGAAAATTAACAAAAGATTTACTTTTAAAAATGTTGAGCAGTCTGACATAAGTCTCTCATCATTGGTTATATATGACAGATCTAATTTAACGTTGCTATATCTTTAGATATTGTATATTTACTACTCATTACTTATCATGTAGTTTATCTATTTTCTTATTTCCTTTCCTCACTCGGCTGTTTTCCCTTAGGCTTATAGTATCCTGTTTTCTAACTAGGGTTGTTGGAAGAGAGAGAGAGAGAGAGAGAGAGAGAGAGAGAGAGAGAGAGAGAGAGAGAGAGAGACAGAAAGAGAGAGAGAGAGAGAGAGAGAGAGACAGAAAGAGAGAGAGAGAGAGAGAGAGAGAGAGAGAGAGAGAGAGAGAGAGAGAGAGAGATCCGTTTACTCCACTCATCCTTCAATTATTGAATCATGAATGCAACAAAACTTCCACAACATACGTCGCTTCAAACACCTATTCAGAACATCGGGACATTCACTCCTATGTTCGCCTTCCTTTCCAAATCGTCGTTCTTGCCAGATGCCTGACCAATTCTTGGCCTTCCCCTCTGTTTACCTAACATTGCTGAGTTATACCAACGGATTTTTTTTTTTTTTTTTTTGCTACACTATAGTCTACAAACGACCGAACCTTCTCAATATAATTTGATTTTTTTTCTTCTATATTTTAAACTATCCTCCTTCTACATATCTCCACACTATTTGCCACTTTTATTCTAAATGGTTCATTTCAAGACCTCTAATCATTTTTCTTTCATTAAGTCCACCACCCAAGCTTCACTTCAAGGGTGTAGTCAGTCATGCTAATGAGATGTTGGGCGGGTTACAGCCAAGACTGATGGGTACACGGGATTTAATTGCAGGTCTAATGGGGCGTTGAAAATGTAATAGTAACCTAACTTCATAACAAATATATCATAAACATATGTAACTGATGTAATAATTGTAGGGATTTGCTTTTCTAGGTTTCTCAATGTAATGTGATTTGCCGATAAGATGTATACAATTGTCAGAAAGAATTAGGATAACAGATATAGAATGAACGTGAATAATTTACCATTTAGTTCATTATAGTATACGGATATACCAGTTGGTAATAATATTCTATACTAATTACGTGTGAATAGAAGAAAACGACTAATGAACGAGTAATATTGGGTATTCGGTTTTCTAATATCTATAGTTATCATAATTATATTGCTGTGATTATAAAACCATGAGCTGCATATCTTACATAGTAGAAGTGACTTACTTTGTTATGGATTAACTCAAAACTCAGAATTAAAAAGAAAAAATAAACTTTATTAATAACGCTGAATGAGTGTTCATTATACAAGTGTCATGATATGTGATGAACTGTTTTGAAATTCGTAGTAAAAACTTACAGCTGTAAAATGTTATATAACCGTACTTTTCTTCATATAAATCATATTGTTCATAAAAAGAAAATGAAAAAGAGTACAACAGGCAAAATTATATGCATTTCATGTACGATGCCTAAAGGTCCAGTGACCCACTGCATTTCTTAGTTGAGTATAAACTCTTTTCTCTTGAAATAAGATATAAGAAACCCAATAAGCATTCCAAGACATTCTGCAACCCTTGTCAGAAAATCAGAATAAGTAAAGCAGCCAGTGCAGGAAAGAAATTTAAAAGTGAGATTAAAAACAAATGAGAACTTCACGAAATAAAATAAAGGTAAACGAAAGAAACAAGTAATTACATCAAGTTTGAATTCCTGAAGTTTCATCGATTCACTTAGGATTAGATGATCATTCTATAACTGTATTTGGTCACTGCAGGAATAAGACCTCAAAGATAATGTGTTATGTCGAAACTCCGACAACAAAGGTAATATGATTAGATCTCAATGAAAATTTGGTACTGCGTGGTGAATGGTAGTTTGGAGAGGTCTGAAAGCGAAGGATGATCAGAATTAAGAATTTTTTTCTTAAGAATCCCCAGAAAAGAGAAGTCTTCAAATTCTTAAAGACTCACTTAGTATACCAATTTTTTGAGCAATTGAAGGAGTGGTAAAACGTAAACCATATATGTTTTTCAAAAGAGAATTTACAATCTAAAAGTACTATATAATTTTGAATGAGCTGAACTAAGCCAAAATGAATCGCTATTCCAAAATACCAGAATGCAATGTTTCCATTCATACTTTGATTTTGTTAGGGCTTAACTTCAGCCTTCCATTTAATTTGTTCCACGCACTAACTGAAGCTGGGCCTCTGATAAAGAAGTGATTGTATCAATGCCAAGAGGAAAATCCTCTGCATAAGCAACAAACTTATCAAAGCCAAACCACCTCCGTAATCATAATCTAAGAAGCATTATGCCAAGAACACTGCCCTGAAGAACACTAGAGATTGCAATCCTGTAGTCACTCTATTAAAAATATAAAACATTGTTTGTAATGCATTATTTAAGAATTCAGTAAGAGCACTAAGAATAATCTGTTCACTCCCATCTATCCAAGTCTGAAAACAAGGCCTTTAAAGTTAGGACAAGTAACGGCAAAAGCAAAGTCAAGACAAATCCTAGGAGCTTCACGACCAGAATCTAGGGATTTCTTCATTGCACTGAAAATTACTGATTAGAGGACTTAAAACGCAGCTAAATTATAAATGAATAAGTCCTCAGAATTAATATTTATATATTCAAAAATTTGCAGTAACAAAACATTCAATTCAAGAAGAAAACCAGAAACATGAAGTCTGCCTCCTCCCAAAATAAGAAAACCAATACTGATGAATAATGGATTATTCATCATATTTCTGAAAGCTACATCAAAGCACGCAAGTAATGGAACTGTGAGCTTGAATGACAATTTCTTACAATATTTTTCCTAATAAGCAGAGAAAAACTACAAATTTCTCAAAATACTGGTAGCATATACAGTATATGGTGAATCTCTCGTCAAAATTTTCAAACATTGAGAAATTACAAATTTTTCCAAATTAGTGGAACACACTATTCTGAAATTTACCATATTTATATAAGAAATTTGGGTGAATTTCCCAAACGTAAAAAAGAAAAAGGAAAAAAAAGAAAGAAAGAAAAAAAAAACTGCGAAGAACTTTCAATATTTGGAGGTAAGGGGTCGATGAATTTAAAACGAAATACTAACACCTGAATTCTTTTTAACTAGTGAAGACCCTATGGAAACGTCGAAATCATTCGCGGAGTTTTCCAAATTTAATGACACCCGGACTTTCAAAATTTGGAAAAACTTTTCCGGAATTCTTTTGATCTCGGATATACCGTGGGATGTTGAAAACCTATAAAGCATTTTAAAAATTCTTACATACCCGAATAGGAAAAAAAAACCCATTTTTAAACTATGATTTTATGAAAATGACGATTTGTGGTAATCCTAATGCGAAAGGTCTTCTAATTGGAAGGACACATTTGGTGGAAAAAAAAAATCAAGCACGAGAAGATGATCATTAAATATATTGACCTTCAAGCGTTTAGAGGAAAAGTGGGTGAAGACAGATGTGTGTATTAAATGAAATCCTGAAAAAGACAATATTCAATCCGATATGCACCTTGAGTTTAAAAGATGTTGAAAAGGAAAAATTATATAGGTATAGTCACTAGCTCTTATTTCAATTGAATACGGGAATATTTTGATTAAAACCTGCAAGCAGCAGAACATTGAAACTACGAATTAATATCTATTATCTAAGAAGAACCCCATTATTATTATTATTATCATTATTATTATTATTATTATTATTATTATTATTACTAGTTAAGCTACAACCCTGGTTGGAAAAGCAGGATGAAATAAGCCCAAGGGGTCCAACAGGGAAAAATAGCCCAGCGAGGAAATGAAATAAGGAAATAAATAAATTACAAGAGAAGTAATGAACTATTAAAATAAAATATTTTATGAACAGTTACTACATCAAAATAGATCTCTTATCCATAAACTATGAAAATAAATTAACGTCAGCATAAGAAATGTTTATAAACAGCTTAAAAGAACAGGGCAACTTTCTTTTCAAAGAAGAAAGGTCAATGGAATATTACTGTCAGAATCAACATTGGCGTCATTCCTCAAATGGTCAAGATACTTATGGTCGCGTGAAAACTTAGAAACCATCGCATCTTTTTTTTTAATGGGACAACACTCTAATGACCCAATACTTAAAAGATACGAATTTATGATTTTTAAGTGAAATGGAATTTTTAGGATTAAAGAATCACATTGCATATATAGATTTTATTTCATTTTATGTCTTTACGAGTTTTATACATATCCTTTTTTCATGGTCCCATTTTACCCTGTCTTTATTAGTCAACATTTTATAAGATTCAAAATACTCTATAATAGTTGTTTACTTACATCTCAAGATATTCATCTTTTGAGCAAAGCAATTTTTGTTCATAAAATCTTTCAGTCTACGAAAATTTCTTTGGTAGAAAAGTAATTGCACTCACCGAGATATGTTTGCGTGTGGGTGAACAATTACTAAACTGGGTTGTTGCCCGTGCAAACTGATTCTTATCTTCGTATTTCTAATTATGATTTACTTTTCCGATAAATACAATCTAGACAAGTTAATTGTCAGGCTGCAAAATTACAATGCTCTTGAAAGACTGGACAGATGCACTGGTATGAAGATACTGTCCTAATGCCATGGTCTTGTTTGAATGGGCAGACACACTGCTAAATATGTGCAAGGGTCTTGGACGACTTGTAAAACATTAGTTTAGAAACACTGGTCAAATGCCATGGTCTGGGAAAACAATGTAATTGCATTAGTAGACTTGACACATGAACCAACCAGCCTTGGCAGTCTTCTTTGGTCACTGTGGACCAGCCAAAGTAAAGATCTTAATGCAATGAACTAAAAGAAGGATATTGAGAGACGGGAAACTAGTGGTGAACATTATGGACTGGATAGGTACTCAGGCTAGATGCACAGGACGTCTTGATTGACTTGATAAGTATATTGGTCTCAAAGCACTGGGCAGATGCAATGGTCTAAATGAGCTAGGCAGAAGTCATGCTTTTGACACTATAGGCAAGTTCATTTTAGGCTTGACGTAAGGAACAGATTCAGTATTCTTAATTGACTACATACATCAGAAGTTTGATTGACTGGACAGAGCTCTTGAACTTGTTGGAATGTACAGACACGGTAGTGCTGATGGATTGGACAAAATTAATGGTCTTGACGAGCAAAGTATAAGCATGTTTTTCATTGGTTTTGATGGAATTAACAGCTATAATGGTCTTAACAGTCTAGAGAGGTGGAGTATTAATGACAAACATGAATTTTTCTTGATCCTGGTGTACTGTACAGGAGAGACGCACTGGTTTTTCAAGAAATTTGCAGGTGCAATGATATCGATGGACTGAGTGGGTATGATGGTCTTGAAAATGGTTTTGCCTTGGCAGACTGGTAAGTACAATGACTTGACAGACTTGACAGGCGCAATGATATTGCTGTATTAAATAATTAAACTCTGCCGTTGGTCTTGACACGGCTAGACGTATAATTTTCTGTTTTAGAGTTTGTAATACTGGACAAGTGCACTTGTTTTGATAAGCATGGTACGTGCATTGACCATCCTAATCTAATATCACCAAAATTTAACTTAAAAATTTGGAGATTGGTTAAAGCAAATTCCTTAAAAACTGAAGCATTTATGCAGATTAATATTTGCATAATGACTCAACTTATTGCTGAAATATGTTATGCAGACTAAAAGTGTTGAATATAAACTGGCAAATAATTCGTATTAACCTAATTTATAAACATTCGCAATCTATTTCCCGTTTTCTATAATTTTATATCAACCGGAAGCTTACAAATATCTAGACACTAAATTAGATTTTTGTGTGTGCATGAGGTGTAATTCTAATTCTATTATCCATTAAACATAAATTTAAGGCTATTTGACGAAAGAAATGTATACAATTAACTAGGTTAATGAGCTCATTAGCGCCAAGTAAACATCTAACTCGCATGAAAACTGGAGGTAACCATTACTATTTTTTCTTTAATTTTCTCATTATAGCACATGTTCACAACCGATAGACATCTGTGTTCCCAAGACTTGTTTCTATATAGTCTACAGAGAAGCATTTGGTTCACCCGGTTTGCCAGGCTGGTTTCGTCGCCTGGATATTCTGGTAAGGTGCTGGGTGTAGATTCTTCCTCAGATTAATCGAGAAATATCTTGAAAATATTTCAAGAAAATAAAGCCAGACAACGCAAAATAAACGAAAGCAATCACATGAGCCCCTACAGTTACGCAATACCTTCTACTTCTACATCACTCTAAACGACTGACTTTTGAAAGATTCCTCTGTTGTTTATAAATAGCTTTGCATAAAAGAAACGAAAGGAAAATAATAATTACGCTTCATGCAAAGATGATATCAAGTTTCTTTTTTTTTTTGTCCAAACATTGAAACGGATGTAACAATCAACCTGATGGAAACAAGAACAGAAAGGGGAAGCAAAGTGAATGAGGTTTACCTCAGATAGAAATGCTATGTATATCAACCGCTTGAAATTCAGATGGTTGTACAAATAAGGGAAAACATAATCAAGGATAAAATGATAAAATTTGATCTTAGTGGGAAAGAAACCTAATACCTTAAAAAAGCAATGACCTAGTTTTACCAACTTGTTTTCCTAATATACGTACCATCGCTCATCCTTAAGTATTCGCGATAAAAAATACAATCTTTTTTACTAAAACAGCGTTAAAGATGTAAACCTCGATTTTTAAATAACATCTCTTAAAAAAAAACAAATAAAAAAAACAAATAAAAAAAAAAAACAAGCGAATGCCTTCATTGAAAGTAACACGAGTCTTAACAGTGCCCTGTTTCAGAGACAGTTGAAAACACTATCTGCACCAAGATGTCTATGATAAGGTATTATATTTAGGTGTCATAACTGCAGTTAAGGTTCTGTAATTGCTTCTTTTTTATCGTTACTTCTGTGTGTATGAAGACAATAATATCAACTACGAACAAAGATTAAATATTGATGAACCTGGTGTGGCAGTGGCGGCTTTCATATGTTTTTCTTGAATCAATATATATATATATATATATATATATATATATATATATATATATATATATATATATATATATATATATATATATATACTGTATATATATACATATATATATATATATATATATATATATAAGTATCGGTATTACTGTTTATTGTTTTCATCATAGTTATTAGCCTTAAAGTGATGATGATTAATTCATTTACAGAAGGAAAGTACACTATAACAACTCCATCAGCTTTCCTTCTCATTTCAGGTCGAGTACAGTAAGTGAGGTCAAATTACAGTGCCTTGACCTTTGAGATGCTTCATCGCCCTTTATTAATCTGCGCTGGCATTTTCCTGTCGGCCCAGGTATGAATTTGGTTGATTTTATTCATATCAGTGTCAAATATGACTCAATTCTGCTGTTTTTGCAAGTATATCAGTTGCGGTGTAATGATTTCTTTGACGCAAAAAGGTTTATTTTTCAAAGAAAAACTTCG
The DNA here is from genome assembly GCF_036898095.1 of Palaemon carinicauda. Classification (NCBI taxonomy): domain Eukaryota; kingdom Metazoa; phylum Arthropoda; class Malacostraca; order Decapoda; family Palaemonidae; genus Palaemon; species Palaemon carinicauda. The sequence goes on along the minus strand of NC_090725.1, from coordinate 130,108,622 downwards.
AAAAGGAGACTTCCATTTCGGGAGGCAAAAATTCCATAACTTCTTTGATTAAAACTGATATTTAATAATGATACTCTTGACACTATAAAGAACATCACAGACCATTCTGTTTAATTGAACACTTCTTGTGCTACTGCCATTGTTCATTTGGAGTAGCTATATTGCATCTACAATAAGGAGTCTTGTCAGCTTTCGTAACTGTAAATTGTCAAAATTCCTCCCAACAGGATGGATTTATCCAAGCCCTGCAGTTACTCGATTACTGCAGCGAGACAGTCATGGGTGGATATATCAACAGAAAAGACGCTGCAAACATACACCAAGAAAAGCTGCAGGTGGCCACAGTACCCAAAAACTCACGAGGCCTCAAGGAAGTAGCTAACTACTTTGGAATGACATCCATGGAGGACATCGAAAATTTTTACGATTCTGTAGTTGAGTGTTGCAAGCAGTCTGATCTCTGCCATGAGAAAGGTGGATTGTGTCTGCCATCTTGGGTCAAACAATTCTTTCCTTGCTACGACGACCTGCTTTGCATGAGTCACGATGCCGGAGGATGCACCTGTATTTTACGTGAGTAGAAGAAGGATGCTGCATTGATAAGCACATTTTTCATTAAACTTAACTGCCTAAATAGTACCAACTATTTTCGTGCAGAAATCATCGCTTAGTCGAAGTTTTCTTTTTAATTCCAGGATCTCACATAATAATTTCAAGTGAAAAGTCCCGGCACTTTTCATTTGGTAATCTTTCCATAACAGTTTTGCTAATCTGTGGCATTATCAAGTGGGAGCTAAATTAAAAGAAAAAAGATAAATAGATTCCAAGCTTTTTGTGTTATTGTGTGCATGGAAATTTACATCAGTGTCAGGTTAAAGATTGACGAAAAAGCTGTAGTGACAAAATAATAATAATAAAAATGTGTAGCGAATGAAGCGAGTGACCTAATATGATATGCCAATATTTTCTCGAACGAATCTCACCCAACCCGTAGCCCAGTCATTCCCTTTTATTATTATTGCCGGGTGTGGGGGAGGGGAGCAGCTGATATTTTCGGCGGCGGGGTCAATAATTCCTATACCAATAAATATATTAAAATGAAATTTTAAGGGATTACTTAGATATAAATAAACTTTGTTTCATCCAATTTTCATGTTCATACCTGCTATACGCATGCCTCGGCTGTCACTTTTGTTCGTAAGTGACGACTTTTAGCTAAAAAATCAATGAGGAGCAGCAAACTACTCCTAGAGCTTTACAGATATCCAAATGATTTTCACAGGGTTGGATGGGTGTTATCTGAACTACATTTATACCAATGTTCGCATTAATAATTGCCATAAAAAAGTCACAGTAGCCATTTTCTGATATCCGCGGAGGTCGATTTTCGGCGGCGCCATAAATTAATCGCTGAATACTTCACATATCTAAATGAAATTTTAATGGATTTATGGGATGGATATTTACTTTGTCAATACCAGTTTTCATGTTGATAATGCCCATAGAAAAATCCACAGCAAGCGTTTATTTCGATATGGGTTGAATGGTTATTTTTGGCGGTGGCGTAAATTATTGCTAGAATAATTCACATATCCAATTGAAAATTTCAGGGATTGATGTGAAACATAGTTATTCTGCTCCTGCTAAATTTCATGGTAATATCTACAACTGAAAAGGCACAGCTATCATGTAGCTATCTTAAATATGCTGTTAAATGTAGCATCATTACAGTGAACTGCGTGATAGTGAGCAAGGGACAATGGCGACCTCAAACAATATCCGTCCCGAGTTGCAGTTAGCAATAATAATAATAATAATAATAATAATAATAATAATAATAATAATAATAATAATAATAATAATAATAATAATACCAAAATATAGATTAGACTGCGTATAGGAAAAATGTACTAAAATCAATCGGTCAAGTCATTTTAGCTACGATGGAGAACTTAATACACCAGAGTATCACCAACTGACATACAACCAAACAGTTTCTTTATTAAGAAAATTAAAAAATAGTATGTTGCGTAATCCGTTATTTATACAGCATGCGAATAAGAATGGAACGCTCTCTCTCTCTCTCTCTCTCTCTCTCTCTCTCTCTCTCTCTCTCTCTCTCTCTCTCCTACAAATATAATAAATAATAACAAGTGATATGTCTATTGTCTATGTTAAATTACGTTTTTACTTTTGAGTAAGCAACATGGGCCAGTCTGTGGTAACTTATTTATAAAACGACATATGAAAAGGTCTGTGGTACAAAGATGGCTTGATTACGAAGATTGTGAATTCAAGAGTAGTGTTCACAAACTGTATTGAACTAATAGTTCCTAGAAAGTATAGCTAACTTCCATAAAGATTTAAAAGAGCTATGGTAGGCTAGAAAACTGTTTACTGTTCCGTTTTTTCTTAATCATGTCCAGTTTTCTCCAAAAGCGTCCCGCTAGATTCTCTCCATTGTTTTCATACATGTTCAATTTTAATGTAGTTTAAAGAGTCACGCTATGTATTAAATTGAGGTGTCAAGGTCAAAATATTACAATGTCTAAAAACAAGAATATTGTTTTTATGTCAAAGTCATTTTAATCGCAAGACAATAAGGACTGTCACCAATAAACTTTTAGTCATCTTAGTTAAAAATATATCGGTATAAAAAACTTCTAACTTATAAACTAATCCGTTATGCTCTATCGACCACTAACATGATTTAAAACAATCGACCTTTATATCAGTAATTCATGGGTTACATTTAGGCAGAGAAAAAGTATTAAGATTACTCTAATAATGTAAAAAGGTTTAAAATAGTCTATAAAAGAAAAGCCCTTTCCTTAATAGATTGAGGAAATTTTGTAAGGTGGGCTAAAGTGAACAAATGAAGTTATACTAAATTAAAAATAATGATTTTGTTTAAGAATAATGATGTAGTCTTTGTTGCACAAATAATGTTGGAAAATAAGAATTGGATTTTAACTCAACATCAAATTATTATCATATGATCGAGCTTTAGTTCAAAATATATTATTGCCTACTTTATTTCAAAGGATGTGTGTTGCTTCTAAAATAACAAAAACGATAGAAAATGCAAAGTCCCATCTGTTTTTATAAACGAGGAGACTCTTTACACACTGATCTTTCGGAAAGAGCTGAATCGTAGGCTTTCTATGTAATACAGTTAATTACCCCTGCTACTTGCATTCACTTCAAATTCATCACAGGCATCAATTTAGTCAACAGTCTTTTAAGCTCTTTGATTTCCTCTGATTTTATGACGGCGTCATTCTGGTGTCTTCAATGTACAGGTTTGGACTCCCAAACCTACTTCATACCAGAATGTGGAATTCTATGTGTATTTTTAACCATTCAACTGATCTCTTTCCAAGAGGTGGGCTTTTAAAAGACTAAAAGAGAGCAATTTATTAAAAAAAAATTCTTGCAAAACAGAGGCCCTTCTGAGCAACAATATTAGTCATGGTATATAGCCTGACACATACAGACACACACACATATAAATGTGTGTGTGTGTGTCTGCGTTTATGTACATATACACACATATGTATATATATACATATATATATATATATATATATATATATATATATATATATATATATATACATACACATATATATATATATATATATATATATATATATATGTGTGTGTGTGTGTGTGTGCGTGAGCGCGTGTGCGTGTTTGTACACACACACACACACACACACATATATATATATATATATATATATGTGCATATATATACATATATATGTGTGTGTGTGTGTTTTCTATTAGGCAATTATTATTTACTACCAAAAACAATTTTGTCGTAAACTATTACCACACAGCTTTAAATGGGTACCTGCGTGTACTGAGTTCAAGAAAGAAATGCGTAGAGCCAGCAACGACATCAATCAACGCCCAATGCCTGTACCCCACTGTCAACCTCCAAGGAGAAAAAAATTATTTATGGAAAAATGTATAATAAAAGAATTAACTTCTGAGCCATGGAAAATATTATCCCTCAAAGATTTTTGTCCCAAAATGATATCAATAAAATTACTGTATATACAGCATATACTCAAAATAATCTATAAGTATAATGTTGCATAATACGCCGAATGAATATCTTTCCGCATGTAAGATATTACGAATGAGTATGGGAAACCTCCTACACCTTCCAAAGCAAGTTTAAATGAAATATAAAACCAATGTTATTGGTGGAGCATATAATGAAACTCACGCATATACATAAAAGTGTGAAAGGTTGATATAAATGCAAATGAACCAAACAATGAGAAAAAAAATAGTCATATAAATATTTAAGAATAACAGTTTCTCAATTATATCATGAAATGCAGCAACAAAAATAATCATATTGTGAAGGCGGCCATATAATTACTAATTTCTGCTTCGTTTTTATTAAACAACAACTTCAAGCTTACTAGAATTAGATTTTCAACAATAAAAAATGATCTCACTTCAATTCCAACAGAATTAAAAGAAATCCTTCATTTGATTTCATTTTCCATTTCCTTGCCGTAGACAGCTCCCACATCTCACGAAGACGCTGTTTAAATCCTATGCAAGTTTTTGATCTTTTTCCTTTTCCTTATTTTCTTCAGCACCGTCGGAGTGTCCCTGCAACGGAACGTGCACGTACGACGGCACGTGTAAGCGTTCGTGCTCACTTACAGAGAATCTCTATCCAGACAACTCGTGCGGTGGTGACATCGGTGGCTGTGGTTGTTGCGTTCGTAAGTAAAGTAACCATTGGGATTCCTTAATCAGCAAAGTAGTGAGGCAACATTAATGTCAATTGTCTTTATTTTCTTACCACTGCAAAACCAAACATTAAATCGGCGTTTTCTTCTGATGTCTGACAGAATGTTTGGGGTCATGTGGGACGAACGGTTACTGCAGGAAGGTCTGCAACTTCCTATGGGAAACGCAAGTCGGGACTTGCATGGGATCCTCCAATTGCAGATGTTGCCGACGTAAGTATGGCAATGTTGGTGTTTTTTAATTGTCGCTAAAGATAATTTATACTTTACAATTATCAATTTGTATGATAAGAAAAATGTTTTGCTAAATTATTATCAGTTCTTGCAATGCTGTAAGTATTTCACTTCCTTAAATGTCTAGTATGATGCTAAAAATAAATTAGCCACATTTTATCAAAGATTTTATACTAAAACTCATTTTTACCTTTTATTTCCTAATTTGCACAAT
>NC_090725.1:130080893-130098393 GCF_036898095.1 Palaemon carinicauda | reverse complement strand
TCTGTGCGAATGACGAAGGGCGTACATTCTAAGAAATGGCGAAAGTGATGGACAGCCAAGTGCACCGCCAGCAATTCTCGATCGAAGGTAAAATAACCCGATTCTGCCTTGGACAGTTTTCTGCTGAAGAAGGCCAATGGGCGGGGCGAGCCTTTGACCACCTGCTCGAGTACTGCACCGATAGCGACGTCGCTGGCATCGGTGGAGAGAAGGAGAGGGGCGTGTGGGATAGGAAAAGTGAGAGCCGCAGCAGTTGATAGGACCTTCTTTGCATTGCAGAAGGCTGCTTCTTGAAGGGGACCCCACTTCAGGTCCTTTGGCTTGCCCTTGAGGGAGGCGTAGAGGGGAGCAAGAGTGGCGGCAATGGCTGGCAGAAAACGGTGATAATAGTTGATCATGCCCAAGAATTCCTGCAGAGCTTTGACGGTCGAGGGCGCGGGGAAGTTCTGAACGGCTGCTACCTTCTCAGGGAGGGGATGGACTCCTTCAGGAGTGATACGGTGCCCTAAGAACGACACTTCGTTGGCGCCAAAGGTACACTTGTCGTACCGGACTACAAGGCCGTTTTGTTGCAGGCGGTCGAGCACGATGCGCAGGTGACGGAGGTGTTCCTCTTTTGAGGAGGAGAACACAAGTATGTCGTCCACGTAACATACACAGAAAGGGAGGTCCCCTGAGATGCCATCCATGAGACGTTGAAACGTTGCCCCAGCATTACGAAGGCCAAAACAGGAATAATTGAAGGTGTATGTACCAAACGGAGTGGTGATGGCTGTCTTGGGGATGTCTTCTGGGTTCATAGGCACCTGATAATACCCCTTCAGGAGGTCGAGCGTAGAGAAAACCTTCACTTTGTGCAGATAGGAGGTCACGTCAGCAATGTTTTGGAGGGGGTAGTGATCCGGTTCTGTTTGCATGTTCAGGCGCCTGTAATCCCCGCACGGACGGAGGGAGCCGTCTTTTTTCAGAACGATGTGTAAGGGTGACGACCATGGGCTGGAGGCCTTTTGGCAAAGGCCCATTTCCTCCATTTCGGCGAACGTCTGTTTGGCGGCTGCCAATCGTTCCGGTGCCAGACGTCTGAATTTTGCGAAGACGGGGGTCCCGTCGTCTTGATATGGTGATAAATACTGTGCTTGGCAGGAACCGTGGGCGTCTGGCGAAGTTCTGGACGGAAAACTTCCGGGTACGACGTGAGGAGGTGGGCGTAGGCATCCGTGGGTGCGCTGATGTGGAGAGCGAGGTTAGAGGGGGCGGGTTGAAGAGGTGTCGACAAGTACGAGTCTGCGTTGACCAATCGTCGGTGGGCGACATCGACCAGAAGGTGGAAATGAGAGAGGAAATCCGCACCGAGGATTGGCATTGTGACGTCAGCAACGAGAAACTTCCAATTGAATTTACCGTTTCCGAACGATAATGTGAGGTTCTCGTAACCGTAGGTGGGTATCGCAGATCCGTTGGCAGCTACCAAGCGGACGTCGGCAGATGTAAACAGACTACGTCGTGCCTTGAAGAGTTTCCTTGGCAAAAGAGAACGACAAACACCTGTGTCTACCAAAAATCGCACGCCCGTTCCTGCATCCTGTAAAAAGAAAAGATAAGAAACACGGGAGGCCACCGCCACAAGCGATGGCCTACTTACACGTTTTTTGGCCACTGACAATCCTTGGCAAATTTCTTCGCGGTTGCCCCAAATCTGAAGTGGTAGTAGCAAAACTGCGGCGGATGGGAGGTAGTAAGTGGCTGTAGAAGTCGTTCGTTGGGGCGCGAGCGATTGGTGGGTGGTGGGCGGCTTTGTCGCCGCTTCGGCACATCACGGGGTAGGCGTGTATGTCCTATGGCATTCATGTCAGCTTCGGTTGACGTTGAATAGGCATCCTCGTCGTCAGGGCTGGAGGCGTTGATGGAGGTCTTGAAGTGGCTGTCCATAAGGGCATCGGCTTTGGTCATAAAGTCCTTTATGGGTAAACTATCGACATCGGGTATGGCAGCACGTACAGGTTTGGGTAAACGGCGTATCCAAAGGGCACGAAGTAGGTTCACCTCACGAGGAGAGCCGTCTGCGGCAGGTTGAAGGCGAGCGATACTGGTCATTTCCCTGAGGGCAAGCGAAGCCCTTTGGTCCCCCAACGGTTGTTGCGAGAGCTGAAAAAGCTTTGCTATACGGGCGGCTGGCGACGGCGAGTACTGCTGCAGAAGGTATGTTTTGAGGGCGTCATACGCTATTGGGGTGTCTCCTTGTTCACAAAGCCAGTCGGATATTTCTGGGAAGGTGTCCTCGGGTATCGCCGCGAGAACATAATCCGCTTTGGTGGTTGAGGGAGTCACACCCTTGATACGAAACTGGACTTCTGCGCGCTGAAACCAAGCAAACACCTCTCCGCTGGCAAACGATGAAAGTTTGAATGGAGCGGCTGCAGCACCAACTGCCGTAGAGTCCGCCATAGTACCAACGATGAAGGGGCGAGGGGGTAGGGGTGGAAGGCGGTGGGAGCGAGTCGACTTCCGGGGTCACCAATGTGACGGGCCGAGAGAGGGTTGTGAACTCAAAGGCAGGATGCAATCAACTGAGTTGTTTATTAAGGAACACTCTCCTTTATATACAAAACCTCAAGGCAACAGGACATAACATGTTCGAGAGACAGACAATGTTACAGAGCAAAACCGGAGACATGATCATTCAGGTTCTTTTTAGTGCGAGGGAAGAGCGCAGATACAAGCATAATATATACAAAATAATTATGTACAATTGTGTGACACACGGTTGGTACAGCCTAGAGACATGTCCTCCTACTTGCGTCTGTTTATAGTCTTTTTGTGCTAGTCCACGCTTGCAAACCTCCTTAATTCGACAACCATCGTCTTATCTTCCTTCCTCTTCTTTTTTACCAATCTCTAAGAACCCATTCTGTTATTCTTAATGACCAATTTTATTTCTCAAGATTCTATCCTCGGTGTCGTCTCTTTCTGCCCTCGTCGGAACTTTAATAATTTTCTTCTGAAGATGAGCGCTCTGGCTCAAATCTATATGGCTGAATACTGCCCGGACATTCAGCTGTCAAAATTTCTAATTGGGGGTAATTTCCGTCCTCTGTATTGGTGAAATCAAAGCTAATTTCTTCAGTATCACTCGTAGTTTCCAATGTGTCCGCCATTGCCAGTGAAATCAGGTGTTCCTGGCATGACGTCACGTGGCTGTTCAATTGGCATATAGGCGGCGCTGCGAACACAGGAAATTTCTAGGGCTGGGCATAATCAAATAAGGCCTGATTATAGCCACGACAAGCTTTTGAAAAATCTATGGTTAATTTATTTAAATACTTCCAAGCATTTCAATGTAGAATAGCACGGGTTTTATGGCCACTGCGTGACGCCTTTAAGATAAAGCTAATAATATATCTGTACGATATTAGAACCTCTTTGTACCAATTAAGTTCTTAATTAACTTCTAAATTCATATGAATCAAGATTTCAGATTAGAAACAATATGGCTGGATCTAAAGAATTTAAGCCCCAAAATGACTTTAGAAGGCATATTTTCAACCCCACAAAAAAAGGGTAAAAACTGAAGGTAAGAAGAAACCGGTTTACGTAAAATGGGCCAGGTTTCATAATAGTCAATGGACTTGTCCGACTTTAGAGTCTTTTTATCATTATTATTACTAACCAAACTAAAGTTCTAATTGGAAAAGATGGATGCTATAAGCCCAAGGAATCCAACAGGGAAATCAGCCCAGTGTGGAAAAGAAATAGAGAAGCAATTAATGAACTATATATGAGAAATACCAAATTAGAAATCATATCAAGATTAGTAACAAATTTAAGTTGTTCAACTGATATCCCCATGCAAGAAGTTTGAACTTCTGAAATTCCACCAACTGAACTACCAAATTAGGCAGATCAATCCACAATTTGATCACCGATGGACCGAAACTTAAGGAATATTATGTAGTAATGAGCCTTATGATGAAGAAGGCAAGCCTGGTAGAATAAATTATCTACCTATTTTTATGTACAAGATGATACAGTCTGTGAAGATCTGAAAGCAAAGTGTGTCCAGAATTATGAAAAATCAAATGCAACATACACAAAGAATAAATTGAACGATAATGACGGAGATTAATATCTACATCAGGAAATTAGATTTTGTTTAAGAAATGAAAATGAGAGCCAGTAGCTGATGACCAGATGGAAGAACAATATTCAAACCATGCCAAATTGCAAGAATTAAAACATTTCCTCAGGATACACTGATCACCAAAAGTCTTAAAATATTTTTTCAGTAAGTCAGCTTTCTTTGTGAAACTAAAGAAAAAACAGACCAGACAGGTCTCTCAAAAGTAAATTTGCAAATAAAAATTAATAGAAATATCTTGATGTTGAGCAGCCTCTGTCATTTACCTACCTACTTATAATCATACTTCATTCCCCATAATTTGCACCATGCACAAATTTTGGCTTAATCTCTATTAAGGGATTAAACAACAACCACAGGGGATTGATACAAAGAGAGTAGCATCAACTGCATATGTAACGAGCTTGTTTTCCAGGCCATCCCACATATCATGAGTATATACACTAGTATGAAAATTAGTTTACAGAAAACACTGCCCTGTGGACCACCAGATATTACATTCTAGTAACCACCATGGTGCTCATCAATGACTAATACCTGCAATCTATTACTTACAAATTCAATACAGATGCAAAGAGAAGACCCATCTACTCCCATCGTTTTAAGCCTCATGGTTAATACTTATCTAACTAACAACAACGAGAAGGCTGAAGAGACAAAAGTTATGCCATTAACCATTAGATTATCTCAATACTGTACTAGTGGCTGTTAAGAAAAGACCCAACTATTACCATCTATACTGTATATGTTTATAAACAGGTAGCACTAAAATCAAGGCTAACCACACGAACTTCTTGACCACAATTAAGGGATCTCTGTACAGCATTGGGAATTGTAAGAATGGCATCACATGTTCCAAGGGTTTTGCTAAAGCCAAACTGCAACCTTGGAAACAGATAATTAACTTCAGCGTAACTATTTAGATGTTTTGCCAAAACGCGTTCAAAAACTTTAGATGCTATTGGAGTTAAGAAAATTGGGTGGTAATGAGCAGGGCTATAAGCACATTTATCTATTGGAGTAACATTACCGATTACCATTACAAATGCTAAAAGATACACGTATTAACTTGCAACGAAATCAGCTGCCTTCATAAAAAAACTAAGGATAATTTGCTATATAATTTCATAACCTATAAAGTCCAGTAAAATCATTTTAATTTTATGAAAAGAAAAGCTAAACGTGTTTATTTAGCCCCCCAAAACAAGAATAAATCAAATTGAGTCTCTCGTTATTATTACTATTATTATCATAACTACTGGCTAAGCTAGTTGGAAAAGCAGGGTACTTTGAGCCCAAGGGCTGCAACAAGGAAAATAGCTCGGTGAGGAAAGGAAATAAGGAAACAGATAAAATAGTGTGACTTAGTGTACCCTCAAGCTAAAAGAACTCTTAACAAAGACGGTACATAGGCTGCACCACTACCCAAAAACTAGAGAACAATGGTTTGATTTTGGAGTATCCTTCTCCTTGAAGAGCTGCCTACCATAGCTAAAGAGTCTCTCCTACCCTTACCAAGTGAAAAGTAGCCACTGCAAAATTGCAGTGGAGAGTAGTTAACCAGTTGAGTGAAGAGTTTTTTTTCGGTAATCTTAGTGTTGTCTGGGGTATGACGAAGGATGAGAATGTACAGGGAATAAGCCAGACTATTCGGTGTACAGAATGTGTAGAGTGACCTGTAACCAGAGAAGAATCTAATCTGGCCAGTCAAAGGACCCAATAACTCTCTAGCAGCAGTATCTCAACAGGTGACTGGTGCCTTGGTCAATATACTAACTACATATCAGCCTTAAGGGTTGCCATCTTCTTTGATCAGTGAGTGACACAGCCATCTGGTTTAGGCAAAGATAGAACTATTAAGTCTACTCAAAAGAATGCAGATTTAAGGGTACCCAAACATTTACTACATGTTCCTGAGTTATACCCGAAAGGGTTTCTTTTATGGTTAGATTGTATTAAAATTTAGTTAAGAGCCCAAACTCTCTAAGCAACAGCTCTTAGCTGTGTAAAGTTATTCCAAAGTTCATAAACCTCATATTTCTCCAAATAAGCATATCTACAATGATCATTGAACTTGGGTTTAATTTTGATTCAGTATCTTAATGCCAGAGAAGGCAATATACCTATAAATTATGTGTATCAGACTTTCATTCATAAGAACACCAGGCTTAACCCTTTATGCTATCGTGACCAGTTCAAATTGAAAAGATCACGCAAAATGCCATTTTAATCTGCTTTAATTACTAAGGAACCAAAGCATGATACAACATCCCAAATGGATGACTAACTTTATTTGTTATAACACTAAGGGGATTGTCAAAGAAATTACCAGATTTCTATGCAGCCTCACTTATGAATTGCTCACAGCCTGATTCTGAAGCAAAGTCTAGAGCTCTTAAGCTATGGTAATTAGTAGGAGAAACTTAATTCAACCACTCTCTATGTGAGCATTGATGTCACCAAAGTGCAAAACATAGGTTTTTCTATCAACTTCTTGTATTTTAGTCATAGTTTTGAAAAGACAATCAAAGCTAAAATCACCCAAATGTGGATGCCTATTAATGAGTCTCATGACATTCACATTCATAGCAGGATTTATAAGCAAGGTACTCATTCCTAACAGACGCTACCATTCTCCTTGCCCTATGAATTTCAACCCGTTTTAAAATCATTGAACAGATCAGACAGGGACCTCTTTATAAATTAATTTTTTTAGCATACTAGGTATCATACTGTCTTGGGGCAACTGTAAGGTCTCTAATATTGCCCTGTATTACAAGAACATTGCAATATACTAGACGATATTGGTGCAGTCTGGTACACACCATCTGCAATATGTTCAACATTTCCAGACCAAATAGGAATTAATTGAACGATGGTGCTCGAGGTTAATATCAAGGTTAGGGGTAAGGAATTTAATTCACCGCGAGATTTTGTGCAATAAATTAAGATAAGAGTCAGCAGTTGACGACCACACAGGAGAAAAATAATCAAAACATGTAAGAATGAAAGAATCAAAACGTGTTTTCTCAATACTCCAATTTTCTGTGCAATTGAAGAATGAATAAACCAAAATGTGTTTCCCTAAATTTTCAATCAAGAATCACCCCTAGAATTTTAATGAGTTCCATATAGTTAATGAGATATGCTTATCGAAAAAATCTGGATGTTGAGGACGCATGTCATGTTTAGGCTTAATGTAATACATAAACTTTTATTTTTGTAGCTAAAGGATATTGTATAATTTCATTAGAATAATACTGAACATAGATGGTAATCAACACGCAATACTGAGCTAAAATTAAATCTAATTTCTATCTCATGTTGGAACAAAACTCAGAACCCCTAAGTAGAAAACCAAGACGCTACTTACTAAGCCACAAGAGTTACTAACCAAGTTACAAATTTTGTTTTTGACTCATGTTGTCTCGTCATACTGCCAAGGGGTCGTAGTTTCGATCGCAACACGAGGTAAAAGTTCATAAATAACACAGTTCTCATGTCAACTTTATATCCTCATTCTCACATCACTTGAGTAACAGAGAATCTACTATTATTATTGTAGATAAATTTAGTTTGTTTTTTATATCCAAATTACTTTTTTCCCAGACTGTTCTCACGCTCCTTGTGGTCAATATGGCGTATGCACGTCTTCGTGTCCATCGACATCCACGATTATTGGAGAATGTAGTGGAAACTGTGTCTGCTGCGCCTTTTACACTGGAGGAGACTTTGAAGACATGATAGCCAATATGGGTTGATCTAAGGGGAGAACTAGCATCCTCTGATGTTCTATATCAAATGATCAGGAATGCAGTCATTAAAACTTAGTTACACAGTCTTTCATATTTCAACTGAATTTTTGAGGATCACTTTTCTCTCATCTCTCATTTTCCCTACTTTTCATTAGATATACCTAATGCTTATCTCCATCCCACTCTTTCTCTCTCATTCCGTATATGAAAATGTGTTAAGCAAAATTTAAGCATTTGATTGATAACTAGCCACGTAGTCCTGATGAAAGTGGATTGCCTTGTTCCTTTATAATTCGAATTATTCTACCTATTCTCTGAATCGCAGGTAAGTGATTCCTTTAATCTATTGAGCTGGAAGTATTTAGCATAACTCATATTGTAAAACCATTCAATAAAAATCTTAAACAAAGTCTCTCTTATTTTTACGGTGAAATGTGAAAAATTCAGATACAACACGATTTTCGTTATTTGTTTACAAGAGCACGCTCTCCATTTACACCAAACTTGTGAATTCCTGCAGCTCTCCTCTTTTTGTACAGTAATTAGGAGGTTCTATAAATGCTGGGAAAGCAAAATAATTAGCAAGATAAGTTGGGGGAGGGGGAGGGGTTGGTGGAGGAGGTACTAAGCGACCTGGAACCGACATCATCAACATAGTCAATCAAAGAGAAGTTCGTGGAGTCAGCGGACATTTGATATATATTCAAAATATATACTAAATTAAAAATGGATTGATTACTCAAAAGTGTCACTAATTGTGAATTGTATATTTCATTTGGTAATACTTGACAATAAATCTTATCTTTTTAAAGAAACTTTTTACAAGAATGACTATTTTTGCAGCGTATGACAGCTTTCATTGGGGGAAATTTGCAGGCATCTTTAGGCAGTGGTCAATAGTGTAGCAAAACGTCGTCTGGGAAAACTAGTCATTCTCAAAATTGTTTCTTTAAAAATACACTTTAATATGATTTATATCAAATATTTACCAAATATAAAATATACATTTCACAAATAGTGACACTTTTGAGTAATTACTCCATTTTCAATTTAGTATCAACTTTGAATATATACCAAATGTACGTTGACGTCACAAACTTCTCTTTGGTTGACTATGTTGACGATGTCAATGTCGATGTCAGTTCCTGGTTGCTTAGTAACTCCTTCACCAACCCCTCTCCCTCCCTCCTCTCGCAACATCTCTTGCTATTTTTTGCTTTCCCAGCATTTAAAGAACATGCCAATTACTGTGCAAAAAGAGGAGAAGTGTAGGATTGCATAATTTTGGAGTAAATGGAGAGCGTGCTCTTGTAAACAAATACCCGATTTTCTATGTCAAGTGTTTGCTTTTGAGAACAAATGGATATGGATAATGAGATTAAATAACAATGAAGGAGATTATGTGAATTATATCGGGTACAGAAAAACATGGGTATCAAATAACTGACAAAAATTGGACTATAATTTGAGAAGAAACTTGCAAGCAATAAAATGTGAGAAAAACCGATCTTATAACAATTGCTTTCAGTGGGGTGTTGTGGGTATTAGGAGCAAAGGCACCCTTGTTAAGACAGTCTCAACCTTATATGACAACCCAAGAACACTGTTAACTTAACTCTCAGTTGTTAGCTCCAAGCCCTCCACTAGGGACACCATCTCAACTGATGGGCTTAACCAAATGAGTGGTGCCACTGCCTCGTGGGTCAGTCTCTTGAGATGAAGGTTGCAAGTGCTTCTCTGAGGATAGCACAGTACATCTCACCCTAAAATAACAGCAGTAACATGCCAGACGAAGTCCCTTTGCAGTAAGGTGTGCAAGTCAAGGCCACCATAACAATACAATAACAATACACATAGACTGTGGGAACAATAGCATCACGTGTGCAAATTCTCCATACTATATATATCATCTACCGAGGAACATTAAATGTCATGTAAGTTAAGCTTTTGAATACCGAGAAGAAAGTAACTTCAGGGATTATGATAAGGAATTCGAAAACCCTAAAGAGATGTCTATCAGAGGAGTAAAAGATAGCGACTCTAACTAAGGCTTCCGATTACTCATCTATCTCATACCTTTCATTCTGAATAATTGTCTTGGTTTTAGTTAACGAAATATTATCAGCACATCTCTATGCCAGATTGGAGACCAATGTGTTACGGTTATTAACAGTGGCTTGGATGGAATCCTTGAACCTTTGCCAACACAACGAAGATAATTTACGAGAGGAATTTATGAGAATTATGATTTTGGGGATCGTAAAAGGAAGTAATTATTGATGCGATCTGATTCACGACTTAAAATAAAAAAGAATGATGTGTATCATGAGATTAAGGGCCTAGACAGGATGAGAACATGAAACTGGCAACACCATCAGTTATTTGCTTTTCAGGACAGACATGTTGACAGACTTGATGTTCGTTGTTCTCACTACAAATGTACATTGGTTAATTGTTACAAACAAAAGACTCTTGTGAGGAAATCTATTTGTTGCAAATGAGAATGCAGGACTTTACGGAGAATTTGGTTTTTAGCAAAGTAGATACAATTTACTGGGAAGCAACATGGAAGGCAAGTGACTAGTCACACCAACTCCCAAAAACAAATAAATATATCTGCCCAGTAAAATTGTTACCAATAAGTGACTGCACCCAAACTAAGAAAAATAAGGTGATTAAATGAGATATTCACACTAAAAACCCTTCTCCCCATTTGACATTGGAATGTCTCATTCGTTTCTATTAAAAAAATCAAATAAAATAACTATATTTTCCTTTGAGCACTGTCTGTAAAGTTAATTTCATTGCTAAATACTGGTTTTCATGTCAATTAGTAGGTGGGGATACGAACTTTATCGTAGTTTTCTAGAAAAAAAGTAGAAAGGAGAAAAATAAAAGCAAAGAAATATTAACCGTAAAATCAAATTGCTATGATACGTTCACCTATCCTAAGTGACTGAGTTTGATTTGAGGTAACGAGTGGAAGGGTCAAAAGTGATCAACACAATTAAGTTTCATAAAATTATATGTGATACATGTAAGATTGCGAGAAGGGGCATGGGGAAGAGAGTTGACGATTTTCATAAGAATAAAGGATATATTTACATAAAAAATTCAATTGTGCAATAATGGGGCATAGAGGGATAACATTTTCATGCATACTGATCATAAGAACATAAGAAGACATAAAACGGCTCTCTGCCATTAAACCCAAAAGAAATGACAGTAGGATCATTTAATTTAATGGTATAAAAACCAACCTTTACATTCTCTTACATTCCAATGTACTTTGATTCAGCTTGATAAAGCAAGTAGTGGTCATACAAATACAATTTTTTTTTAATACATTTTAAGATACTTAATGTTGCTGATTAATTTTGTTTACCCATGTACGATACCACACTCAAATACTACGTACATAATATTTGAATTTTTCACGATTACAGATTGCTCTAATATTCAAGCGAAGTTATGGTCAATACAGGAGCAAAACAAACCGTTTTACTTACTTACTTTGACGGCTGCTTTTCCGGTCCCTTACAGCAGGGGAACCCCACTCTCTACAGGACCTCCACTGTCGTTATATCTTGTTCGTTCAGAGTATTCAACGTTTCATATCATGTATTGCTCATTTACTGTTAAATCGTCACTGTCATACGACTCACGGAATGAGAAATTCTTCAGTTTCCTCTTCAATCATTCGGATGTCTCGTGGGAGCTTACTGTATAGTCTCGGGGCACCATATATAAAGGCTCTGGAGGCTACAGTAGACATATATCTAGGTTCCAATAGCATGAAACCATCTGTAACTCTTCTCGTGTCGACACAATTTGTTGGCTGCGTAATATGTAGACATTCTCTTAAGTATTTTGGACGACCAGTTCTGATAACTTGGTAGGTTATTGTACATATTTTGTAAATCAATTTGTATATGGGTGATTCTTTCTGTAGGTGAGACACCTTTTATCAGAAATGTGGTGTAATTTCTTAAGTTGTACTTTTGGTAAATTATAATAGATGGAGTTGCAGTAGTCAATCCTGGTAATAACACAGTTTATCACAAATTTCTTTACAGAATTTTCATCCAGGTACTTTTTTTTATAAAATCAATATTTCTTAGATGATAACCAGCAGTTTTTACTACATTATTTATTTGGGCATTGAGAGACAAGTTTCAGTCAAGAAATACACCTAGATCGCGAACTTTACTAGATATCGGCACCGAGTCATTATTTATGTTCATTTGAATATCACCCAAGCTTCTTACGCTGTTTCTCTTAAATTACTCATAAAATCTTTAACTCATCAAACATAAAGACCAGGTGGAAAAACCTTAAAAGGTGGTCAGCGCTTACTGATCAGATCTGAATAGTTTGAAAAGTTAAAGATAATCACACACATTAAAATTAGACAAACGATACAAGAAAGTTAGGTTTAATCAATGAAAAACAGTATGCAGCCTTTGTACAAGGAAAATCTGCATACGCTATACATTATATAGCTTCAGATGTATCTTTTCAAATCCCCCTACATTTTGAAGTGGGATAGAAATCTAAAAGGCTGTCTTGAATGTAAACATATTCGTGTTGTATAAATCTTCAAAATATTTAGAAACACTGTAAATGTGGAGGCAAACAAGAGTTCGGTGTACTTAAAGGCCACGTCTCCAATAAATTGATACCGAAAGATGAAAAACCTGGTTGGATTAGTATTTACCGTCGTGAATCCATCTCTCATGCTTCACATGATGAAATAAAATAAAATCGTGCTCTTTTGATTTTTTTGTAATATATGTAAATTATATGCTGGCTATGACTCATATTTAATGAAGGTCACAGCTGTGTTCATCACTTGAGCTCCAGCTGACAATTTTCACATTTCAGTTTTTCTAAAACTAATTTTCTTAATCATACATTTTTTTAAAAACATATCAACCCAAATTTACATTTTCCTATGGTGAATTTCAACTACTAATGCAATTGATATAACTATTCATTTTTTTTCTATTATTCACTCTACAGCCACTGTTCACATAAATCATCACAAAAATTTTTATTAACTTATCTACCACGAAATTAATTTTCAGTCGTGTGTAAGTTATCATAATCCATCGTACATCACAGAACAAATTTCTTTAAACGATTTCCAAACACCTTCACAAGGCACGCACGTTTTTCCTTTTACTTCTCCACTGAATGATAATTATCGGATCAATGATACCAGAACCAATTTCATAAGGACCCAAGAGGCTCGCTTACATTTTCTGTGCATACATTGAAAAAATCAAAAGGGCAATACCACTAAATTTCGTAATTTTATCTCTAACTATTTTGTCATAACCACGTTATATTTCTGACTCAGACCTTTCAAAGAATGACCCGAATACTTGGACTCTGAAAAAATTCCAACAGAAAAACTTGGCTAAGAGCTACAACTATAATCTTGAACTTTCTGTTCCCACAAGGGAAATGGCCTGCCTTCAGTGTTCAGATGCAAATAGTAATGAGCAAGTACTTATTACCAAACAATTTAAAAAATCGGCCATGAACAGTAGAAAACCAACCAAAAGGTTTCTCAAATGCAAGAGCTAACTTAAAAAAGGTAAAGGGATATCTTGGCTTGATATACTGGCCACTTACCAGAGATATAGTTCTTTACTGTAGAATATGTGTTGTGGATCAAAAATATCTATTCTTAGATCATGAATATGTTTACATACTGATATATGATTTTTGCTATAAGATTATAAATTTGACAGTAAAACATGTTTGGCTTCCTAAATTAACTTTGCATACTTGACAAACAATACACGACCTATAATATTTCATAGCATTGCATTTGGACCTACAGGAATGATCAAAAACCAAATTAAGAATGTTATCAACTCCAAATGAACCAGCTGGTGAAGCATAATGAAAGGCCAATGGTGTCTCCCCAGCTTCTCTAGGAATACCTATCCTGGTCACCTTTACTTTTTGTCACAGTGCAAGCTCAAAGTGGTCATGGTCAACGAATCCATTCTAAGGAAAAACTCACTGATTGAAAACTACTGATCAGGCCACAACTTAATCACTGGCTAGGCCATTACATAGTAACAGAGGAAACACTTACATAAACTACTGAAATCGACAATGGTATGCTAAGGAAAATAAACAGGGCTTCATGTGCTTTTAGCAGGGTAACGACTAGGGTTTTCCAGAATAAACATCTGAGATTGACCACCAGAGTTCAAATATAAAAAGCAGATTCCACACACACATATTGGAACAAACAGGATGCACAACCATAAAAGACAAGTTAACCAAATGCCAACTATGCTGACTTGGTGTTGTGATCTGTTTACTTCGAGAATGGCTTCCAAAACAAAATTTATATAGGCAACTAAGAAAATAGCTGCTCTGAAGACCCAGAGACCTCAAAATGAAATACATAGACCAAGTTAAGTGAACTCTAAATGAATGCAAAATTCCACTAACAAACCTTGAAATATAGGGATAATGGTGGGGAACAAGATATGGTCTGGGGACTGAGTGTTAACAACTAGGCCATTGTTCTGGAACAGGTTCGTGCACCACAGCTCTCGTTAAACATGTTGCAGCTACACTCAGGACGAGAAATCACGCGCCCAAAGTTCTTTTCTGATAAGTCCAGCATGTGGCAAGGTATGCAAGTTCATGACAGGCCTGATGAGCCAGAGCAATGTACATAGATGTCAGAAGCAGTAGAAATAGCTAATCTTGCCATTTCTTTCTGAAAAACGAATTCAATCGTTTCAATATTTAAGGGAAAATGTAACGAAGGTTTTTCTATGGAATTGCTATGTGCAGAAGAGACTTCTACTGACGGAATCCATTTTGGTAGTTCATTATATTACCCCAAATGGGCCAAAATATAAATTAGATATAGCTGATATATGAAATTACATTAAAAGAAAAATCTATTCGACAAAGAGTGTGAAATTTTTAGGGATTGCCATAAGAGTAGATTAACAAGCCTCTCCTTTTAAAACCTAGCATCCCATCCTACTTTAAACATCAACCAAGCCTTCACCTGAAGCCGTTTCCAGAGACTTCTGTTATTTGAAATGTCTTTTACATTCCTTATTGTTGCACTGATATAAATGCCACTTCAGAACAGGATCAGTACAAAATATGTCTTCCAACTTTTCTATTCATTGTAGTGCCCTACTTATATTCTATGGAACTGACTAAAATTATATTTCATCATCAATCATCATTTTCTACTAAAAGGTACTGGCTTCAAAAGAAAATAGACATAACCAACTCATGAAGAAATCTTCTAAACACCAATTCCGTACGTTCCACCACATCATTCACCTTGTATTTGTAGATCTGGCTTCCCACTATTTTCCAACTCTTCGGAATAATAATTTTTACCATCTTATCCTAGACATATTTCGAAGTGGTTAAACCATATAAATTTTTTTGTAGTGGTTACACTCCAATTCTTGCAGAAGGAAAGTTAGAACTCACTCAATTAATGAAAAATATAAATTCTTCCATACATGAAAAGTAGGAGCGATAGATTGCACAGCAAAAAGACTGAAGTTGATTGGTGATTAGGTTAGTAAGTAATGACTAAATAAATTGTTTCAGTAAAATATTACGTACAATTGACTATTTATTAAATTCTAACTTGGACCTGCGACTGACAAAATTAAGATACATTTTTACTTATCGGCAAAAATACATCATAGAAATACAAATTTTACAATGCTTCAACTATGCACCAATATAAGAAAAAAATATGTATTAGACATCATCACAAATCTCGCTCAAAGCAGTTCATGCCCAGACTGCATTAGATTAAGGAAACATATCAAACGAGTTCTAAACTTAAACTTATATTCCATTCAACTAAACAAACGGCATATTGCACGTGAATATTTGTAAGACCTACCCATAAAATACGGTATAAGTATAATATTCGATTCTTTTGAGAGTTTCATAAACTAAACTCAAGTTTAGTAAAGTAGTCTGTTTCGAAATATAGACTTTCCCATAACGTAGCCAAAGGCTGTGTCCACACAGACGGCAATTTGGCAGTTGCATACACGAATACGGTATAGCCTAAACAAAAACATTTATCCCAATGAGGCCCATCCTTACAGCATCTTCAGCTCTCTATCTGAACAGTCTTATTGGAATCAATGTATGTCCAATTTAAGATTAAGCATGACCATGTGTGCCAAAGCCGAATCGCCGCTTTTGTGAACAAAGCCTAGATTCTTAATAGAACTTATATCTTACGTTAATTACGTCTAGTTTTACAGAATGTCCGATGCTGACCTTCAATACGGAATTTCAAATAAAATCAATAACAAAATCACTTGAAATTTTCCAATATTGGGGCAACACGCCAGTCAAATAGGTTACCTTCAATAATAACAATACTCATATGTAGTATTAACTATTTACAAGTAAGGATTTCAGTAAAACCTAGACTTGTGCTATTCAACTTGTTCTTGATTCAAAGCTAAAATTCAGATTTCAACTAATCCGAATAAAAAATGAAATTACTGTTGGGAATAAAATACTTTACTCTAATTCAAGAAACCATAACATGAATAGTAATGAAAATAAATAGCTTGCCAATAAGTACCTCACCTTAATAGGGAAAAATCCAGGTCTCGCTTTTGAAGACAGGGTACACTATCAAAATGACCACATTTTTTGTTTAAATGTCATCACTACATTTCAATCACTGATTCAGAAAGAAAATCCTTCAATATATATATATATATATATATATATATATATATATATATATATATATATATATATATACATACATATATACCCACACCACTAAAATCATGACCATCCGCTACAATAACTCTGTCCCATTATTGATGAAGAAACGAGAAGATTAATATATATATATATATATATATATATATATATATATATATATATATATATATATATATATATATATATATATATATGTGTGTGTGTGTGTGTGTGTGTGGGTGTGTGTATAAATATATCTATCTATCTATCTATCTATCTATCTATCTATCTATCTATATATATATATATATATATATATATATATCTATATATATATATTCACATCAATAATCCTTTCATTATAAAATCAAAAGATTAACATCACATATCATGTTACAACATACTAGAATGGGTGTCCCCGATGAAAAAAAAAAAAAAATGGCACATAACCCCTCTGATATGCACAGGAGATGGTGCGGGGATGCCGCTAAGAGTACTTGCTGAAAACAGGAAGGGTAACCTCTATCGTGACTCTCTCTAGAAGGAAAAAAGTATCAAGTACCAGGTTGCATCACATTTACTTGATCACCTAGTGGCCGTGAAGTGTACAATATATAACGATACGCATTTACATTAAAATACTGAATTCTCTGTTTACACGGCTGTTGTAGACTTACAGCAGTTCACAATTTCTATGAAGGACAGCACTCCGCAATGGGCATGGAAGTTACAAATGCCAAAAAGGTAAGCCTTCCATGGGAGGATGGGTACCAATCTGATACCCATTGTTGATGTAGTTAGAAGAAACACGGAACTTTTCAATAATGGACATTTTGCTGGTGAGATGAGCTTAGGC
>NC_090725.1:129988393-130073393 GCF_036898095.1 Palaemon carinicauda | reverse complement strand
AATCATTCATTTGAATAATACTCAAGTTTCTCACGCTGTTTCTCATACCCACCACCATGAATTCAGTTTTGTTCTCATTTAATTTTAGTTGTTTAAATGTCATTCATTCTCTAACACTATCAAGGATTCGGTTTAGAGTTTCAGTAGTGTCATCTATATCATTTATGGAGAAGTAAAATTGTGTGTCATTCGCAAATAGTTTGAACTTCACACCATGTCGTTGTAGTATTTTCGATGGACCAATAGTATAGATGCAGTATAAGATTGGGCCAAGTACACTCAGCTTGGGTACCCCTCTGTTTAAGGGTTCATATGATGAATAAGAGTTTCCAATTTGTACACAGTAATTTCTACCAACTAAGTAGTCTTTTAGGTATTTGAAAGCTTGATCTTCACCGCCAATGGACCGTAGATCATTAAGTAGCAGTTCATGCATAACTGTATCAGTAGCAGCATTGAGATCGAGCAATATTAAAAAGCCACATTTATTTTCATCCATCGTTTCCAGCATATCATTTTCAACAGAGGAGATGGCTCTCTCCGTAGAGTATAGCTTTCTGTAAGCTTCTATTACTTGTAAGTGACTAGTTGTTCAAGAATTACGTATACAAGCACTTTCGAAACAAAGGATAGATTCAAAATAGATCTATATGAGCTTAACTCCTGGTAGTCCAGTGCATTTTTCAGAACTGGTGTGACTATAGCCATTTTCTCAGATTTGGGAAACTTACATTCATCAATGCTTGCATTTGCTATTCTCATTATTATTTCAGCTAGATTAGAAAAGTTTCTTTCTCCAATTACTTCAGAAATTGGCATAGGAAAAGCAAGATTCCATAAGCCCAGGGCCCATAACGGAAAATGGCCCAGTGAGGAAAGCAAACACGGAAAAAGAAAATATTTTAAGAACAGTAATAACATTAATATTTCCTATATAAACTATAAAAATTTTAACAAACAAGAGGAAGAGAAATTAAGATAGAACAGTGTGCCCAAGTGTACCCTCAAGCAAGTGAACTCTAACCCAAGAGACAGTGGAAGACCATGGTGCAGAGGTTATGGCATTACCCAAGACTAGAGAACAGTGGTTTGATTTTGGAGTGTCCTACTCCTAGAAGAGCTGCTTACCACAGCTAAAGAGTCTCTTTTACCCTTACCAAGAGGAAAGTAGCCACTGAACAATTGCAGTGCAGTAGTTAACCCCTTGGGTGAAGAAAAATTGTTTGGTAATCTCAGTGTTCCCAGGTGTATGAGGACAGAGAAGATCTGTAAAGAATAGGCCAGACTATTCTGTGCATGTGTAGGCAGAGGGAAAGTGAACTGTAGTCAGAGAGAAGGATCCAATGTAGTACTGTCTGGCCAGTCAAAGGACCCCATAACTCTCTAGCGGTAGTATCTCAACAGTTGGTTGGTCCCCTGGCCAACCTACTACCTAATAATTATACCCCTTTAGAAGGTCAAGCGTGGAAAACACCTTCGCTTTGTATAGGTAGGAGATCACGTCGGCGATGTTTGGGAAGGGATAGTGATCCGATTTTGTCTGCATGCTCAAACACCTGTAATCCCCAGATGGACTCAGGGAGCTATCTTTATTCAGGATGATTTGTAAGGGTGATGACCATGAGCTTGCAGCCTTTTGGCAAAGGTCCATTTCCATTTTGACTAAAGTTTGTTTAGCAGCTGCTAAACAATATGGTGCCAGATGCCAGAATATGGCAAACACTGGGGGCACTGCTATCTTGGTATGATGATAAATACCATGTTTTGCGGGAACCATGGGTGTTTGGCAAAGTTCTGGATGGAAGACATCCAAGTACGACTTGAACAGGTGGGCATAGGCATCCGTGGGAATGCTGATGTGGAGAGCGAGGTTGGATGGGGTGGATTGAAGAGGTGTCAACAAGTAAGAGTCTGCGTTGACTAACTGTCGGTGACCAACATCAACTAGGAAGTTGGAACTGTGAGAGGAAATCTGCACCGAGGATTGGTAATGTAACGTCAGGAACAAGAAACTTCCAGTGATAATTGTCACTTCCAAATGATAATGCGAGGGTCTTGTATCTATGGGTGGATATTGCAGATGCTTGGCAGCTACCAGGCGGACGTTGGCAGGCTTAGACAGACTACATCGTGCCCTAGAGAGTGGCCTTGGTAGAAGAGAATGGCAAGCAAATGGGTCTACCAAAAATCACATGCCTGTACCTGCATCATGTAAAAAGAAAAGATTTGTGACAGGGTAGGCCACTGCCATAAGAGATAGCCTACTGTACTTACACGTGTCCACTGACAACCGTTCTCACTTTTCTTCAAAGCAGCCGCGAATCTGGAGTGGTAGTAGCATAACTGCAGCCAATGGGCACCAGTAAGTGGCTGTAGAGGTCGTTAGTTGGGGTGTGAGCGAATGGTGTGAGTGGGTGGTGGTGGTGGCCGGCTTTGTCGCTGCACTGGCATGTTATGGGTGGGCCTCTGTGTTCTATTGCATTCACGTCAGCTTCGGTCGATGTTGAATAGTTCTCTTCGTCAGGAGTGGAGGCGTTAATGGAGGTCTTGAAGGTGGTGAAGTGACTGTCCATAAGGGCGTTGACTTTGAACATCGGGCCCTTCATGGGCAAAATATTGACATCGGGTATGGCATCGTGCATAGGTTTGGGTTGGCGTTGTACCCAAAGAGCACTAAGTAAGTTCACCTTTCGAGAAGAGCTGTCTCTAGCGAGTTGTAGGTGAGCAATACTGGTCATTTCCCTGAGAGTGAGAAAAGCCGTTTAGTCCCTCAACAGTTGTTGAGAGAGCTGATAAAGTTTGGTTATACAGGTGGCTGGTGATGGCAAGTACTGCTCCAGGAGGTGTGTTTTGAGGGCGTCGTACGCTATTGGGGTGTCCCCTTGGTTGCAAAGCCAATCTTAGATTTCCAGGGAATTGTCTTTGGGGATCGCCGGGAGAACATACTCTGCGTTGTTGCTTGAATTAGACAGGAATATGTACCGTGGACTTGTCATAACTTTATATTTCTCTTGAAACCTCGATTGGTAGAGTCCTTGTAGGCATGGTTTCGACCATGGCAAGAGGCATTATATATATATATATATATATATATATATATATATATATATATATATATATATTTGTTTGTGTGTGTGTGTGAGTGTATGGCTCCATATGTATTTATGCAAGCATGCATGTGTGTCGGTAATGGCCAGTGTGGCCGTTGATCATCTTAAATTCTTCAGTTTAATTACACTTGTAGTCCACTACCAAGCCTTAAATTGAAATAAGATTATGTTTTGAAACTTTTTTGTGATCACCAAAGTCATATAAGCTTAAATAAACAAAATCTTCGAGCAAAACTACCATAAACCACCAAAGTACTTACAGTATATGTAACATTTCCACAAGATCTGGCATGAATTTTAGTTGATTTTTAAATTGACCCGAGACCTTAAAAATAGGCCACGGTCAGAAATATTAATGTAAAACACTTATTAAACTCCATGGTACTGTACCCCATATCAAGATTCAACATGAAATTCTGAGAAAAATAAAATAATGCCCCTTATATTGATCTTGGATCTTAAGAGAAGTACATTAAGGGAAGAAAAAAATATAATAAATAAACGACAGTTTCACATTCCCAGCAGGTGGTGTCCGAGAGAGCATCTCATTTCTCTTCCGTGATGTTGTTTGATTGTGCGGAACCTAATGGCGAAAAGACGATGACAGAAGACTCAGAATTCGTGATGCTCAAATACAGAAAAAAAAAATTGAGGTATTTTCAAAGAATCCGAGAAAACGATGATATGTAAATGAATATAAGAATTTCCCATTTCATCATCAAAAGAGAGAGAGAGAGAGAGAGAGAGAGAGAGAGAGAGAGAGAGAGAGAGAGAGAGAGAGAGAGAGAGAGAGAGAGAGATGCGTGCCAAAAAATAAATAGAAAATCTGACATAAAATACTCATACGTGGAAAGATTTATTCTTCCTTTTCTTTTTTGCTAGTTTTACCTAATAAATATTTTTGTTTGATTAACATTTTCGAGAGTTTCAGTATATTGAATTGTTATCTTGTCTTGACGGAAAAATGGAAAATAAGAGATTACCTTATAAACTTTTGGAAATTAATCACTAGCACATAAGAAGGATTTGTTGTTGTTGTTCTTGATTGTCCGGGGCTTAAACTGAGGAATAAGACCTCCCGCAACTTGAAAGTTCAATGACAGCACTCAATTTGCTTCCTTTCCCTGGCATCAATATCCTCTTTTACGATGAATGTATATATGAATAGGAAACCGCATCTCTTTTCCAGATAATGATTGGTCAAAGATTGCATCACCTTTATTACTGTTGGCAGAATCCGAGCGTGGATGGAAATCCTTTCCTTTCTTGCATTTCTCTCATCTTACCTCCTGGCAATTCCAAGTTATGTACTCTTATCTAACTCAGACAAAGAAGAAGAAGAAGAAGAAGCACTCTTATCTAACATATTGTCGCCAATTATTTCTACACGACAAAACAAGTTTAAAACCGTCTCATCCATTCTTTAATCGAAGCAAATCTTTCAACCACTACTCACATCTCCATATTTCTCCCCATATCAATTATTTTCAAAATGCCTGCACATATTACACAAACACTTCAAATAAAAAGACTCATTCATTTTGTTTCGTGTTCGGCATGCAAAATTCACTTCTAAATAATAAAGCTAACTCAACAATGACTTTATACATTCACACGAAGGCTTTCATGACAACTCAATCTCCTCCCATTCTCTTTTTTACACGTTATACATCTTACTAAATACTTATACAAATGAATCACCTTCCTTCTTTCACTAGCATTCATTACACAAGTTGTGCAGTTTAACATCAAAGGTCGTAATCAACACATATTCAGCAATAAACATCAATAATTCATAACCCCATTCAAGTCGAATTTTCCTATCATGCAACTTCTCAACTACATCCACTGTCCTCTTCCTGACCTCTCTTACTATACCCATAAACATGTTGAGCACCCATGGAAACATGGGACTCTTATCTCTAAATAGATATGCCCCTAAACCAATCGTTCTCCTGCCTGCATACTTTAGCTTATGCTTTGCTTTCATCATAACTTTTATCAACCCTCAAAAATCAATTGTTTATTTCGTACATTTTCGATACCGTACACATTGCCTCTCAGTGACTCCATCGTAAGTTTTTTCTAGGTTTGAATATACCAAATACAGATTTTTACCATCACTTTCATACTTGTCAAATAACTGTTTCATAACAAATTCTTGATTATCGCATCTTCCTTTTCTAATCCAGCTCTATTAGTGCAAACTATAGGGCATGCAGATTAACACTAAAAATCTCAAAGATTGTAAGTAGGCCAAGACAGTGGCTCGTCAAGATCCAGATCTCTACACTGCTAATGTTTCTTTAACTATATACGACTTTTAAAATAGGTGTGATTCTTGATTGCAAATTTGCTCTTGAGGAACATATTAGGTCTATTCAATTGCACAAAAATAGGCTTATTGAGAAAGTCTTATCTTTTAAGATTTTCGTAGATCATTCTATTTTGAAGAATTTCTTTAATTCTTTCATTCTACCTTGTTTCAAGTACTGTTCTCCTGTCTGGTCTTCAGCTGCTGGTTCTCATCTTAATTTGTTGGTCAGAAACTTGCAGTCTATTACATTTCTTATTCCTGACCTTCATATTAATCCCTGACACCGTTATTCAGACCACCCCTTTTCTTACAGATCCTACCAGACTGTACCATCCTGTACGTAGCAATTGGTATGCATTTAATTCTAACAGCCGTGCCTTTTCCATCATATGGCTCAATACTACATAGCATTCTTGAAGTTTCGTTCCAGCTGTGGCCAGATTGTGGAATGATTTTCCTAATCAGGCAGTTGAATCGATGGAACTTCAAAAGTTCAAACTCGCAGTGAATTCTTTTAGGTTGGATTGGTTGACACAAGTCTCTCTTCTTAGTTTATACATGACAGATCTAGTTTCACGTTATTACTGATTATTCATTACTTTCCACATGGCTTGTTTATTCCTTATTTGCTTTCCTTTCTGGGCTAATTTTCCCTATTGGAGCCCTCGGGCTTATAACATCCTGCTTTTCCAACTAAGGTTATAGCTAGAAGTAATAATAATAATAATAATAATAATAATAATAATAATAATAATAATAATAATAATAATAATAATAATAATAATAATAATAATAATCTTCCTTTAACACTCCTGAACCCTTCTTTTCTATCTAAATTCCAAGTTTCCTTTATCGTCTTAACATTTATACAATAGGATAATCATTCCTTTCACCATAACTTTATAAACTTCCTCTCATAATGATAGATTACACAAAGCAATATCAGCCAGTTAATCATACTTTTACCACCTATTTGTTTCCTACAGTTCCTGGTGTCCTTCATTTATTCAACATCTTAGCTGACATCATAGACTTTCAATTATACGAGCCTTTTCAGCCTTGGACAGACCCTTTCAAGCCTCTGATCACTAAGGTCTGTCTCTCTTCTATCCTGCACATGTAACTAATTTTCAAAGCACTAACTTTAAAATTAAACCCAGGACTATACCACGCCACACATATTTATTTACTGTTTCTTATTTTGCTAAAGGTCGTTCGTTCAGTAACTTTTCTATACCCACAGAGTCATTTTTTTCCTCTTCCATAAAACGGGTTATTTTTTCCCCCTCTCTCTTTTGAACTATCATATCCTTACTCCTGCATGGCTGCACAAGCTCTTCTCTTCTATCAGGTAATAGCATCTAAAGTAATATTCTATTTCCTTCAGTAAATCTCCCATTGACCTATCCTCCATTTACTATTTTGGTTACAGATTCCTAAACACCTATACAAAAACATGTCTTGTTATTCTTTAGACAAAATCATGGAAATTTAAACCTTATTTACTTTTCCACTTCAATTATGTAATCTTTACTCACAATTTATAAATTTTTCATCTGATCTTATTTTCCTGTCATCCAACTCACCTGCCTTATTTATATTTACAGCAATGCATTTACACTTTTTCCCTATAACCCAATTTACCTCAACTTTTACTTAGACCAAATAATGATCAGATTTACATCCAGCAACAACTCTTTTCACCTTTACACGCTCTCTATATATATATATATATATATATATATATATATATATATATATATATATATATATATATATATATATATATATATATGTGTGTACTCGAGCCGTTAAAAATTACTTTTAAAGAATTAGATAGAGATGCATATATATCCAACAGCGCACAGACAGATTCAACCCTTCACACCCCTCCCCATTTCCTAACTACAACCCGATAGTTCTGAATTTTGGGGGAGTGCGATTTCCGAGTGAACCCCTCTCACAAGAGTACGATTACTCCTCTCCCCCATAGCGTGACGGGATATATATATATATATATATATATATATATATATATATATATATATATATATGTGTGTGTGTGTGTGTGTATCCAGTTACTTGCTCTTTATTATACAGGGATATATATATATATATATATATATGTATATATATATATATATATATATATATATATATATATATATGTATACATATATATATGTATATATATATATATATATATATATATATATATATATATATATATATATATATATTATTGAATAACCAAATTTCTTTCCTAGTACATTTACAAAAGAGCTACCAACTATGCCATCTTTTGCTTTGTCGCCTATCTTTGCATTCAAATCTTCAAGCACAGCTATCTTTTCAAGTTCTCCTATTATGTTTTTTCAATAACCTTACCGAGTGTACAGTGGAAAACTTCCTGCCCTGATCATTTCACACCACATAAGATGGGTTTCAATTTTTTTCTTTTCCTGGTATCTCTAACAAGGGAAAATCACGACAACCATTGCCCTTAGGAGAGGAAGTTCAACTGTCGATCATTTGGTATGTCCTTTCAAAACGATCATTTGGTATGTCCTTTCAAAAAGATGTTATATATATTCCCTCATACGCCTTAGATCCCCTTAAGAGGGGTGCCACATAAAAGAGTTCAGGCTTCTGGTATATCTCAACTAGGCTTTGGAAGTATGACTAATGACTAATATTATTTTTCTACACCCCAGCAAACAATAGTAACCATTTACAGGTCTCAAGATGTCGATAATATCTGCCCCGCTCAAATGTTTCAGTGATGTTATTAAACTTGAGCATGGTTTGAAATTGGTTCATTAAAGTTAAAAACTCCGAAGATAATAACAGAGGTACACTGACCCATTATAAAGGAAAATTGCATATTCCATTTTAAAGTTTTCATTTCCTATGTTAAGACAGGATTGCGATTTTCCTTGCTTGACCTTTTTCTACACCAATGAAAGTGACTACCAGAGGTTTAAACGAATCGTAAATAGTTTTTAGGGCACTTGACTTCATTTAACCACTGAATCAATATTTCCTGTTTGAACGGTTGGAGTTGGCTGAGAGAATGGTCACCTCTTGACCCAAACAATTTATGATCATTCGTGTTCAATAACGTGTTAAAAGGTTGCTTTATTGAAGCGTTGATACCTAACCCTGGGAGGATAAATAGGACACCTCCAGAGTTGAACATTGTGAAATTCAGCTGCAAATGCCAGAAGTTTTTGCATTAGTCAAGTGTTGAATTAAAACCTGAGTTAAAAAGGATTTTGCCCATAGGTCTTGACATATAAGTATTGACTAATGGAAGTACTTCACCAGTGTTTTAGTTGCAATGTGAATATATTTTGACTATTGAAGGGATTTGCGAGGTTTTGTAATGCGAAAGTTGGTGTGAATTGTTGGTATTAATGAAATTATTTTGCATGGTAAATGGTCTGAGGAAATGTTTATATACAGGTTATTATATTATGAATGATAAAAGATTGAGTTACGTCAGTTTATGGGGTTTTCAGTTTTCATAATGCAACTTTAAATTTTTTTCTTGTAATACAAAGAAATCTTAAATAGTCTTTAGACATGTATTTCCATCCCCCTTTATAGTATTTTAATTTCAGTCTATACAAGCAAATTTTCTGAGCTTGTCAACCCATCATCTTCTCTTCATTCATGTGTTTCGTTTGTACTCTCTAGGTACCAATTATGTTATTCTTAATGTACATCTGTTATCTGTCATTCTTATTATATGTCCTGCCTACGTCTATCTCTTTTTCTTAGTCGTTGTTAGTATATCCTTTACTTCAGTTTGCTCTCGTATCCACATTGCTCTTTTTCTGTCGCTTAGTGTTATTTCCATCATTATTATTTCCATTGATGTTTAAGTTGTAATTAGCTTATGTTCTAAGGCTTTAGTGAGGCTGCAAGTTTCTGATGCATGAGTTAATACTGGTAAGATCTTGTGATTAAATATTTTTCTTTGCAGAGAAAGTGGCCTTTCACTTTTCATAATCTTATTTTGTTTACCAAAAGCTCTCCACCCCATGCTTATCCTTCTTTTAATCTCGATCTTATTTCCTGGGGAAATACTTACTGTCTGTCCTATATGTGTATATTCATTAATAATACATAGAGGTTCGTCCATAACCATTATTCATTGTCTCTACATTTTCATTAAACATTAACTTAATCTTACTAATATCTATTTTCAGTTCAACATTTCTATTTTCTTTATCTAAATCTTCTATCATCATTTGTAATTCCTCCCATAATTCACTAAATAGAACTATGTCATCTGCAAAATATATAAAATGATATATATATATATATATATATATATATATATATATATATATATATATATATATATATATGTAGTACTTGGGCATGGTACTCTACGTTTGTGATGAATAGACATGTTTTGGTAGCGTTCACAAATCGATGATAGTTTCTCTTCGGACGAACTACCGCTAGAGAGTTATTGGGTCCTTTTACTGGCCAGACAGTACTACATTTTACCCCTCTCTCTGGTTACGGCTTATTTTTCCTTTGCCTACAAATACACCGAATAGTCTGTTTTTCCACATTCTCCTTTGTCCTCATACACTTGACAACAATGAGATTACCCAACAATTCTTCCTCGTATAACTACTGCACTGTAATTGTTCAGTGGCCACTCTCCTCTTGGTAAGGGTAAAAGAGACTCTTTAGCTATGGTAAGCCGCTCTTCTAGGAGAATGACACTCCAAAATCAAACCAATGTTCTCTAGTCTTGGGTAGTGCCATAGCCTCTGGTGTTCCACTCTCTTGGGTTAGAGTTCTATTGCTTGAGGGTACACTCAGGCTTATTATTCTATCTTATTTCGCTTCCTCTAGTTATTTCATTTGAGTTTTATATGTATACATTCACACACACACACACATACACACACACATATATCTATATATATATATATATATATATATATATATATATATATATATATATATATTGTATGTATATGTACAACCATACACACCTATATATTCAATCATCAATTATAATTATAAAACTGAAATTTAAGAACATTCATAATCATGTTTGATAATAATAATAATAATAATAATAATAATAATAATAATAATAATAACAATGTTTATTGGACAAAAAACATTTACATACAAACGGTTTGCAAAAAAAGACTCAGTTCAAGCCCATGTGGAGCAGAGCTCTTCGGGTAATAATACAATTAAAATCATATCATCAATTAAGAAAAAAATTATATAGATACACAAAATGTACACACACATATACACACACACACACATATATATATATATATATATATATATATATATATATATATATATATATATCGATACATATAAATGAGATTATTAGCCTAAAAACAAATGGAAATGTATATTCATATAATAAAGAAGGGTGGTATATGAAACTAAGGGTATATACATTGAAAAATTGTAGATATTAAGAAAAAATTCAGTAAAAGAATTAGTTTTACAAACAGAATATTCTAAACAATGAAACTGAGACTTGTATTATGGTTAGGTAGGCAAGTACACCCATCAACAAACCGGTGTCGCCTGGCCAGACCTGACTTGGAGAGAACATTTCCATCTTGCCCTGAAAGGTGGCCGACATTAAACAACTGAGACATCATTAGGATGGTTCGAATGTGAGGAGGAGGAAAATTACCCATATCACTCAAAGAAATGCGATGATGAATGAAATATATATGAAAAGAGAGAGAACTTTTTTCATTCTTTCAAGAAATGTAATCTAATATAATTTCGAAACTAATTCATCAAGAGCTTTTATCATAACTTTTTATTTGAGTTTACCTATCCTATTTGTACATAAAATTTTCTTGAATAATATTGGAACTGACTATTCATATTAATGTTCATAACACGGAAATATCCTTCGTTTGCATTTTCATAAGCATCCCCCCCCCCTCTCTCTCTCTCTCTCTCTCTCTCTCTCTCTCTCTCTCTCTCTCTCTCTCTCTCTCTCTCTCTCTCCACATACATACACTCTACGCATTATATTTAGGCGCTAATAATGTATCGTTTCAAATAGCACCTATTGGGTCACTAATCATTAATAGGTGGTCGTTCCTCAAAATTCCGAAGGTAATGAGGTTTAAAGGTTTAGTTGTTGATTTCAGTGTTTTCCTTTGATTTCGATCATGAGCCACGAAGCTCGGTGTGGTTGGGGTCAGTTGTCAAGGGCTACTTGGCACCGGCCCTCTTAGAGAAAATAGTATTATTTGATATATCAATTATATTAGTTTATGGTTGGAGATTTAAAATGCATCATCAGTTAACATAATCTATATTGTTTCAGAAGTGATTGGTTAAGATATGTGAAATGATATGCAATGAAAGTTCATTGGTGCATTATTATAGAGATGTTGTGGTACATAGGATGCAGGGTATAAAAGATTAAACTATCAACACATTGTTTACTCAAATTATCTGGTTCGGTGTCAATAACCTTCGATGTCAGGATGACAAAAAGCTCCCAATCAATCAATCAATCAAATTATCTGGTAAGTCGCCCACTTCCAAGCAAACTCCCTTCCCTGGTGACGATTGCTCAATGCTCAAAGGTCCGAGTCTAGTTGGCATCACCCTTCCCAAGGCAAAAGGAAATATTTCCTTAGCATTGAGTATTCGTATTATTACGATTTTATTTGTCGTTTCATGTCCTGATGTTCACCACCTTAAAAGTGTTCTCCCGGTAAGCTCTTCAAGAAATCCATTACTCTCGATATTTGTTCAATCAGTCTTTCGCATACTTACTTCGTTATTTATAGTTTTGATATAATTTTAAACACCTGTAAAGCAAATTGTATGAAATATTGTCATCTTAGTATTTTGTTTTTCATTGACTAAAAAACTTCCACCAGAAAGATCTCATCATAACTGTGAGACCTTTAAACCTCAAACATGTGGGGATGGGGGTAGAAGGATATAACAAGGTGGGGCTTAAAGATGATGGTGGAGAGGTGGCAATTGGGTGATCTTAATGTATGGCTTGACGAGGTTTGCATTTTAACATCTACGAAGTGATGATGATGATGGTATTACCCCTACTGATAACCTTTGATATCAATGATTCCAACTCGCAATGAAAACGGGCATATATCGTTCTAACATTGTTTTTAGGTGGTCATTGAACATCTTTGGAACTGGGATCTTCACACAAACGAAATACAAATCCAACACCAGCTTGCAAAGTAGTTAGCGGTCTTGTGTGATCCTTGGGCACATCCTATAAATATGAAATATTGGATACATAAGCACTTAGAGTTCTTATGATCTTATTTAACTTATTCTTGAACTCGAGAGAGAGAGAGAGAGAGAGAGAGAGAGAGAGAGAGAGAGAGAGAGAGAGAGAGAGAGAGAGAGAGAGAGAGAGAGAGAGAGCAACTACTAGGATAATGCAAACAAAGGATATATCATCCTGACGAATATTAATTGGAATAGTCAATTCCCACAATATCTAAGGATGTTCCATATAAAAATGTAGTAAGGAATTCAAATATATCGGTGTGATTATATTTTTCGATAACTATTCTTGAAAACGATAGCATTTCTTAAAAGAATAAGAGAAAAGACCTCTCTCTCTCTTTACTATATATATATATATATATATATATATATATATATATATATATATATATATATATATATATATACACACACACACACACATATATATATATATATATATATATATATACGTGTATATATATATATATATATATATATATATATATATATCATTAATCCTCACACTTCTTTGACTGATATCGGTAGTTTCCCTCCTCCTCACATTCGAACCATCCTAACGATGTCTTGGTTGTTTAAACGTCGGGCCACCTTTCAGGGCAAGAATGGTAAGATGCATCCAAGTCGGGTCTGGCGAGGCGATACCGGTTTCGTTGCTGGGTGTACAAATATCTATTGACAGCTTTAGTACCCAGATGGCAAGAGCTTTGTGTATGACTTCTCAAAAGATCGAACGCTAAGCAAGGCCTTTAAATAAGGGGGCAGAATATTCCAATGTTTAATACCTTGATTAATCTACCACTGGACTTCTGGTCAAGAGTGTGATTTCCTATAACAACCCTTGTGTTATCTGGAACTCTACGCAAAGAAAAGACTATGAAGTATATCTTTCTTTCATTTAAGATTAAGTTATTTGCTCGTAGACAGTTTTTTACACGAGTTAAATCAGCGGTTAGTGTATCACAGAGGAAGAAGATATTTTTATGTCTAAAATGAAGCGTAGCGTCATCAGCAAAAAGTATGGAGCTTAACCTACCAACTGACCGAGGTAGATCATTGATAAAGGCGAGGAAAAGTAACAGGCCTAGGACTGATCCCTGGGGAACACCTATTTTGACATCCATAACCTCTGAGAGATGGCCATCGAGGGTCACAATTGTTTTCGACTCGTTAAGTAGGATTTTAGTATGAGTAATGCATTTCCACGTATTCCATAATGTTCAGAGGAATGTACCTATAACTTACAAAGCAAAATATAAACGGACACCCGAAAATATTTGTTGTAGAACGTAGATTACCCAAAAGAAATCTTCTCATCGTAACAATCCACAAACATAAGGTGAAATCAACCCTACAGTGAGGCGGGAAAATAAAATTGAAATTCAAATACTAAATCTTATTTGAGTTTTGAATATCCTCAGACGAGCACAGATGTCAACAGCAAAACATTCTTTGTCACTTACTCATAAAAAAAGGATATTTTTAAGATCAGGTCTAAAACTTTTAAGGAGAGAGAGAGAGAGAGAGAGAGAGAGAGAGAGAGAGAGAGAGAGAGAGAGAGAGAGAGAGAGATGAATCCATTCTCACGGCATTCGACCGCAAAACATCCTTCACTGATTAAATCGTTCCGAAAAAGGAATATATAAATGAAAACATGAGGGAAGACAGTAGAGAGTTTACGGAGAGTCTATGACAAAACAATGGCTATTGTTCTTAATTGCCTTTGCACGATGCAATTTGTTCTTGGAAAATGTTACAATTCCCCTTCATCTGGGGAGGATGGCAGTTTTGCGGTTTAACACCATCTAACTACAACATGCCACAAGAATAATAATTTTTTCAAGGAAAACATGAGAGAGAGAGAGAGAGAGAGAGAGAGAGAGAGAGAGAGAGAGAGAGAGAGAGAGAGAGAGAGAGAGAGAGAGAGAGAGAGAGGAATAGTAAAATCGGTGTCTCCAAAAAAGCTTAAATTTTCAAATTATAAGTATCTCTTTAACATATTACAGAATTCGTGAAAACAAATGTATATATTTTTACCCTTAAAGAGGTGAAGTTGGTATAACATTCTTTAAAGGGGAACTAACACAAAAATAACTTTAGAACACTAAGAATTAGTAATAAATTTGAGTTTTGCTTTATTAAGTTTGCATTCATTCTATAATTCTTACATGTGAAAATAGTAAAACAGGATCTTGATGTAATAAAGTGTCGTCTTTCTGTGTCAATGACTTAGTGATGAGAATTAGAATTGGAAATTTCTTTTGAAAACACATCTCCCAACTCACGTCATGAATTATAAAAGACCCTGAAAAGACTTTATATTTTATGATTATTATCCTTTCTGGTATGGGATTCGCCCCAAAAACAGCACCTTTAGGTTTCAGTAAATCCATAAGGATAAGACTGTTGGCCCATCACCTTTTCTTGACTGCGGTTTGAAGCTGTCTGTTAGTACTAATTTGATTTCTATATAAATCTGAATCTTGTTCGCTTCCATTCAATTGAACAATACTGAATCCAATGGGCACGGTTACAGATTATATCGTTGCTAGCAGAAGATTATTTTGAAAGATTTTTCTTCAAATAAAACCTATCGACAGATTAAAATGTTAGGAACAAATAATGAAAAACAGTAACATATTTGTAAATAATACGAATATCACATATAAAACTCACAAAATAAATACTGATGACAAATATTGGTGTCTTGATATATGATAACAGAAATACTATACGATATGCAAAGCAAGTTCGACGTATGGAGATGGAATTATCCTAGATGATATACTGTACCGAAAAAAAACTTGTGTTGAGTCATCAGCTAGTAAAATAAAAGCAAGATTTGACTGAGAAAAAGTCATACCAATAATTTATAAAATCACCTTGCGACAAAAGGCTTTTTTCCTTTTTCTTTTCTACAATAAAAATGTTTGGCAAAAATCTCGAGCCCACATTGAAATACTAGAATGTGAAAATATAGGGATATCGCTTAATGACATTAATGCTTTTTCCATCCCACTGAGAAATTCAATTAACCTTTCACAGATCTTATTCTATACCAAAGGAATTTATCAAAATAGTTTATATCCCCCCCCCCAAAAAAAAATGGTTTATATCCCAAATGAAACCATCGAAGGAAACTATCGCAGTAGTTTATATCCCACAGGAAACATTCAAAAGGGTTTATAACCCAAAACAAATTATCAAAATGGTTTATAACCCAAAAAGAGACAATCTAAATGGTTTATAACCAAAAAGAAACTATGAAAAAGGTTTATAACACAAAAGAAACTATCCAAAAGGTTTATATCACAAAAAATAACAAAATGGTTTATATACCAATGAAAACTATCAAAAAATTTATATAACATAGAAGATTATAATAATGGTTTACATCCTAATGAAAACTATCAAAAGGTTTATATCCCAAAGGAAACTATCAAAATAGTTTATATCCTAATGAACACTATCTAAAGGGTTTATATACCAAAGGAAACTATCTAAATGGTTCATATTCCAAAAAAAACTAACAAATTCGTTTATATTCCAAAGGAAACTATCTAAATGGTCTATATCATAAAGGAAACATTAAAAATGGTTTAAATTCCAAAGGGAAGTATCAAAATAGCTTATATCCCAAAGGAAAACTAAAAAAAAAAATGGTTTATATATCAATGAAAACTATCAGAGGGCTTTATATACCAAAACAAGCTATAAAAATGGTTTATATACCAATGAAAACTAGCAAAAAATTTTATATCCCAAAGGAAACTATCAAAATGGTTTATGTCCCAATGAAAACTATCAAAATGGTTTAAATCTCAAAGGAAACTATCAAAATTGTTTATGTCCCAACGAAAACTATCAAAATGGTTTGTCCCAATGAAAACTATCAAAATGGTTTATGTCCCAATGAAAACTATCAAAATCGTTTATATCCCAAAGAAAACTATCAAAATGGTTTATATCACAATGGAAACTATCAAATGGTTTATATTCCAAATGAAAACTATCTAAAAGGTATATATCCCAAAGGAAACTATCACAAGGCTTTATAGACCAATGAAAACTGTTAAAATGGTGTATATCTCACAGGAAAGTATCAAAATGGTTTACATCCTAAAGAAAACTATCAAAATAGTCTATATCTCAAAGCAAATAATCAAAACGATTTATATCCTAAACTAAAGAAAAGTAATAAAATGGTTTATATCCCAAAGAAAACTATCAACATGGTTTATATCCCAAAGTAAAATGTCAAAATTATTTATATCCTTAAGGAAACTATCATAAGGCTTTATATCCCAAAAGAAACTAACAAATTGGTTATTATCCAAATGAAAACTAACAAAATTATTTATATCCAAAAGGAAATCTTAAATTTTTTTTTCTCAAATGAAATAATTAAAAAGGTTTATATCCCAAAGAAAACTATCGAAAGGGTTTATGTACTAATGAAAACCATTAAAAAGGGGTGATATACCAAAGGGTAAAAATCAAAATGTTTTATATTCTAAAAGAAACTAACAAAAAGGTTTATATCCAAAAGAAAACTAACAACAGTTTTTATTCCAAAGAAAAATATCGAAATAGTTTATATCCCAATGAAAACAAACAAAATGGTTTATATCCCAAAAGAAAACTAAGAAAATGCTTTATATCCCAATAAAAACCTATCAAAAGGGTATACATCCCAAAGGAAACTAACAAAATGGTTTACATCCAAAGGAAACTATCAAAATGGTTTACATCCAAAGGAAACTATCAAAATGGTTTACATCCAAAGGAAACTATCAAAATGGTTTATACCCTAAAGGAAACTATTAAAATCTCACAGGAAATTATCAATATAGTTTACATTCTCCAAAAATTTACCAAAAGGGTTTTTAGCGCAAGGAAAACTATGAAAAGAATATTATGTCAAAGGAAGCTATCAAAATTAATTCTATGCCAAAAGAAACTATGAAAATCCATTCTATGCCAAAGGAAAATATCATACTCTATTCTATGCTAGAGTAACCTATGAAAACCAATTCTATGCCAAAGGAAACTATTAAAATCAATTCTATGACAAAGGAAACTATCAAAATTAATTCTTTGCTAAAGGAAACTACCAAAATCTTTTCTATGCTAAAGGGAACTATCAAAATCAATTTTATGCCAAAGGAATCTATCAATATCAATTCTATGCTAAAGGAAACTATCAAATCTATTCTATAATAAAGGAAACTATCAAAATCAATTCTATGCCCAAGGAAACTATCCAAATCTATTCTATGCTAAAGGAAACTATCAAAATCAATTATATGCCAAAGGACACTATCAAAATTGATTCTATGCCAAAGGAAACTATCAAAAACAATTCTATGACAAAGGAAACTATCAAAATTAATTCTATGCTAAAGGAAACTACCAATATCTATTCTATGCTAAAGGGAACTATCAAAATCAATTCTATGCCAAAGGAATCTATCAATATCAATTCTATGCTAAAGGAAACTATCAAATCCATTCTATGATAAAGGAAACTATCAAAATCAATTCTATGCCCAAGGAAACTATCAAAATCTATCCTATGCTAAAGGAAACTATCAAAATCAATTCTATGCTAAAGGAAACTATCAAAATTAATTCTATGCCAAAGGAAACTATCAAAATCTATTCTATGCTAAAGGAAACTATCAAAATCAATTTATGACAAAGGAAACTATCAAAATTAATTCTATGCCAAAGGAAACTATCAAAATCAATTCTATGACAAAGAAAACTATCAAAATTAATTCTATGCTAAAGGAAACTACCAAAATCTTTTCTATGCTAAATGGAACTATCTAAATCAATTCTATGCCAAAGGAATCTATCAATATCAATTATATGCTAAAGGAAACTATGAAATCTATTCTATAATAAACGAAACTATCAAAATCAATTTTATGCCCAAGGAAACTATCAAAATCTATTCTATGCCAAAGGATACTATCAAAATCAATTATATGCCAAAGGACACTATCAAAATTGATTCTATGCCAAAGGAAACTATCAAAATCAATTCTATGACAAAGGAAACTATCAAAATCAATTCTATGACAAAGGAAACTATCAAAATCAATTCTATGACAAAGGAAACTATCAAAATTAATTCTATGCTAAAGGAAACTACCAATATCTATTCTATGCTAAAGGGAACTATCAAAATCAATTCTATGCCAAAGGAATCTATCAATATAAATTCTATGCCAAAGGAAACTATCAAATCCATTCTATGATAAAGGAAACTATCAAAATCAATTCTATGCCCGAGGAAACTATCAAAATCTATCCTATGCTAAAGGAAACTATCAAA
Organism: Palaemon carinicauda; assembly: GCF_036898095.1. Taxonomy (NCBI): domain Eukaryota; kingdom Metazoa; phylum Arthropoda; class Malacostraca; order Decapoda; family Palaemonidae; genus Palaemon; species Palaemon carinicauda. Next base: position 130,054,324 of record NC_090725.1, on the reverse strand, counting down.
ATCAATTCTATGCTAAAGGACACTATCAAAACTAATTCTATGCCAAAGGAAACTATCAAAATATATTCTATGCCAAAGGAAACTATCAAAATCTATTCTATGCTAAAGGAAACTATCAAAATCAATTTATGACAAAGGAAACTATCAAAATCTATTCTATGCTAAAGGAAACTATCAAAATCAATTTATGACAAAGGAAACTATCAAAATTAATTCTATGCCAAAGTAAACTATCAAAATCAATTCTATGACAAAGAAAACTATCAAATTTAATTCTATGCTAAATGGAAACTACCAAAATCTTTTATATACTAAAGGGAACTATCAAAATCAATTCTATGCCAAAGGAATCTATCAATATCAATTCTATGCTAAAGGAAACTATCAAATCCATTATATGATAAAGGAAACTATCAAAATCAATTCTATGCCCAAGGAAACTATCAAAATCTATCCTATGCTAAAGGAAACAATCAAAATCAATTCTATGCTAAAGAACACTATCAAAATTAATTCTATGCCGAAGGAAACTATCAAAATCAATTCTATGCCAAAGGAAACTATCAAAATCTATTCTATGCTAAAGGAAACTATCAAAATCTATTCTATGCTAAAGGAAACTATCAAAATCAATTATATGACAAAGGAAACTATCAAAATTAATTCTATGCCAAAGGAAACTATCAAAATTAATTTTATGCCAAAGGAAACTATCAAAATGGTTCAAATCTCAAAGGAAACTATCAAATAGGTCTACCGTTTATCTTAAACGAAACTATCAAAATGATTTACATAAAAAATAAAGCCATCAGAATGGTTTATATTCCAGAGGAAGCCATCAAAATGGTTTATATTCTAAAGGAAACTATCAAAATAGTTTACATCTCAAAGATAACTATCAAAGTGGTTTATATAACAAAGAAAACTCTCTAAATGGATCATGTAACGAGGTACCCTGTGATATATAAACCAGGTACTATGTATGGAGAAGTAAAAATTCCAACAACAACCAGAAACTGGTGACAATTAATGGAATGCTGCAAAACCTTGTAAGTTTATGAGAAAAAGCATAACATAAACTTAAAACAAGACTTCTTAATTTTTGCTGGACTAAGTTAAATCTTTCATTTGTGGATCTTGTAGAACTGAATATAAGGCAGGTACCTCAAAGGTCAAGAGTCTTTAGTTGAGGTTTCTCTTCTAAATCGCGGACAATCAGGATTCTGTTCAGAAAATATGGAAATTTGCATAACTAACTATGAAACTTTTTAGCACTTTCTCCTTAACTTAGCAAACTTCATATATTTTGTTTTCTATTCTTTACCAGACGAGAGAAACTCATATATTAAAGTGGATGTTTTAAAAGATTTAATAAAAAAGTTATTGCAACATGTGAAGACCACTTTTCACTTTTCTCGTGTTTTTACTTTCAAAACAAAGTATTCTTGATTATTCATAAGCGTACATTGAATCTAGACGCTTGCTTCCAGACAGCCATTATGCTCTTGGGAAAAAAAAAACATACGCATTAACGACATCTTTCTTGCTATTGAAGTTTTTTCTTATCTACCAGTCCAAACCTATCTTGCATGATACTTAACAGGCTATATTCGAACCTCTATTTAAAGAGTTACATGGCTAATGACCTAGATAATAAGAAAATACAACAAACAAACCAATAAGATATGAAGTTGCTGCTAGCATTGACAGAAAGGTAGAGCAGATTCATGGTAGGTGTTGTCCGCGGATTTGAGGCTGAACTCCAACCAAACATTATGGATTGGCAGATCTCATTAATAAAATAATCTAGGCAGTGTTCGGAATGCTTTCTGTATGTACAGAAGTGTTGGTAAAAGTTCCACATACTCAACACCTTCTGTTCTACCAGTATTGGAATACTGTCTTATCCTACTGACTATAGTCCATTTCTTTTAGCGATGCATATTGCACCGACTCGCGGCGGTGCCCTTTTAGCTCGGAAAAGTTTCCGGATCGCTGATTGGTTAGAATTATCTTGTCCAACCAATCAGCGATCCGGAAACTTTTCCGAGCTAAAAGGGCACCGCTGCGAGTCGGTGCAAATATGCATCGCTAAAAGAAATGGACTATAGATATTAGCATCCCTTAGAATTATTATCTTTCAGACAGAATTGTTCTAATTCCTAACTTTGGGGTCATTTTTACAAGATATCGAACATGGCTATCTATTTTGCTTCCTTTTGAAATTCATACCAGCTACTCCTATTAGTGTATCAACATCCGCATACGATCAAGAAACCCCAATATCTCAAACCCAGTAAACGCTACAGTAAAGCAACATTATCCTACTTTTTCTAGTTTAGTTTCGTGCGATTGTCTGTGTTGATTTATTCATTTATTTATATTCTTTTATATCTCCAGCAAATACTTGATACGATATTTTGGCAATGCTCACTTTGAACTTGCACACAACTTAAGTAACAGTATGGCATTAAAAGTTATTTAACGTAAAAAAACACGCATTGCTAGTAACTTTTTTGCTGTATTTACTTTAAATGAAAATGATTTATATACAAGTGTAGAAACACTTGACTAAAGATAACTTCCATCTTTGTTACATGTCGAAGAAATTCATAAAAAGATAAGTGTTAACAAATAGCATTCCTCTTATTTTTAAGGAAAAAAGTAAAGTACATTTTTTATTAATATTTTCGTTCATAGGTGACCTTGTCCTTAACTCAAGTCAAGATCATTCGAGAAATTAAAAAAAAAGCGATGCTCCCTCTGGAGTTATGATTTGTAGAGAGATTATTCTAAGCTCTGAAAACAATGCAAAAGATTGGAATAACATCTACGCAGATTGGGTTTGAATAAACAATATCTAAATATAATTTTTCACAATAAGTTGAGTTAATGATGATATCAATAATATTGGTATCTCTGCAAGGAATTTCGAGACATTGTACATTGTTTGGCGCCTAAATGATTTACTATATCTTGAATTCCTACAATTATAATGGTTCTAATAACTTAGGAAGTCAATTATGTATAATTTTCCTTTGATGATTGCTGGGAATAAAAATTACGGAGTATTTTACATTCGATCAATTTTCACCTTTGAAAAGGAAGGAAAATACATTTATAGAAAAATTAATAAAAAATATTACAGCACTATTTACAAGGGAAGAGAACCTCACGTCCTCCCCTGGAGAAGACCAAACAAAAGGCTGTGGAAGGAGACGTGATTTGAATCTTCTATTTAAAAACCCCATTTTCTTTCATTTCTTATTATGGTTAATACTCAGACCGAAATGGCCGTTACCTGCAACTTTCAAGGCAAGCTTATTTTGCATGCCTTGAGAGAGGATCCTGCCGTCGTGCAACTGTGCTTGCGGGGTTATCTTAAACACGATCACTTTATCTTTAAGATACTCAAGAAAACTGTAAATTTTTATCTTGGGCAATAAACAAGCGTCATCGTCGGTGGTTCTGTTGGCCCATTTTAACCTTGTGTACATTACTCAGATGAAATAACACAGCGATATGCAAGTGCATAAGCAGTGTTTTGTTGTGTAAAACGCGACCTCTATTTGTCGTGGTTGGAGGAATAATAGCGCTCTCTCTCATGTAGGGTTTGTTGGAGAGAGGTTAAGGCCATCTTTTCTTTTCATCAAAACATTCAGGTTAATATTCTGGTTCCTCCTTACAAGCTTGACCTATGTCAGGTCATGTTGTTTCTAGTTAAAAAAAAATATGTTCTGACGCTTGCAACGTAATCAATTATCCCCAACGTTGCCTACTAAGGAAACTAAAAACTTTGTTGTCGTGTCTTATGAACAAAAGCGGTGCATACAGATAGAAAAGACCCTTAAGAAAACTTATCATTTGCACGAAATACCGAGATGCAACTTTCCAAAAGATTGAATGATCTAAGCTGATGCCATACATGGAAATACTGTAAAAGAAAACACATAAACACATTGATAAAGATATCAAAGAAAATTCAAGAACATTCAGCGGAAATATTCTGTAAAAACTAAGCTTTAAAAATCTTTAAAAAATAAAAATAAAACATCAAATCCTTTTGCGAGAATAATTCCAGATCAAGATTCACGCTAACGACAAATTTAAATGTAGTTTTGTTGTACCAGTCAGCTTTCAAGAAAAAAGTTTCAAAACATTTAGCAAAGGAGACTCAAGAGATATTTTAACGATTTTTTTCACCTTTTGTAAAAATCTAAAGAAATCAATAATGCGCCCGCACACGCACGCACACACACACACACACATATATATATATATATATATATACTATGTATATGGCTCAGGAAGGTATCACCTTTTTGCTTCTCTGCCTAGAAGCATTTTCCTTCTTAGAAGGGCCAACTCCAGGTGGATTTAACCTCGTCCTAAGCATGATTTGCGAGGCAGATGACCCCTGACTTATTGGCCGGGAATAAACCAACCACGGTGATCTAACTACCAAGTACTCACTGTAGAATACATGTACTAGGTAGTAGGTTGTCCAGAGCACAGCCACCCGTTGAGATACTACTGTTAGAGAGTTATGGGATCCTTTGACTGGCCAGACTGTACTACATTGGATCCTTCTCTCACTTTCCCTTTACCTACACATACACCAAATAGTCTGCCCTATTCTTTACATATTTTCCTCTGTCCTCATACACCTGACAAAACTGAGATTACCAAAAAATTCTCCTTCACCCAAAGGGTTACTGCACTGTAATTGTTCAGTGGTTACTTTCCTCTTGGTAAGGGTATAAGAGACTCTTTAGCTATGGAAAACAGCTCTTCTAGGAGAAAGACATTCCAAAATCAAACCATTGTTCTCTAGTCATGGGTAGTGCCATAGCCTCTGTACCATGGTCTTCCACTGTCTTGGGTTAGGGTTCTCTTGCTTGAGGGTACACTCGGGCACACAATTCTATCTTATTTCTTTCCCTTTTGTTTGATTAAAGTTTTTAGTTTATATAGTAGAGTTTTTTCTTTTGGTGTTGTTGCTGTTCTGAAAATATTTTATTTTCCTTGTTTCATTTCCTTACTGGGCTATTTTTCCTGTTGGGGCCCCGGGCTTATAGCATTCTGCTTTTCCAACTAGGGTTGTAGCTTACCAGTTGATAATAATAATAAGTCGTCAACCAATCTCCCCAGCTCCCACATCAAAAGCATTTTTTTCGTCTGGAACTATCGAGAAGCTAAGCATGGCATGTCAATTCCTTTAGCACTATAAGAATGAATACCGGTCTTTTATTATTGTAATCTACACTGACATTAATTTTAACGAACGTCTCAGAATCACATTATTAAACAAATGGATCAAAGACTTTAAATAAATCTTGGCAAAGAAAAAACCATCATTACAAAATATCACTAGCAAAGAACATGATCTCATCCAATATCAGAGAATAAGGGATTCTGACATTAAATATGCAACTCATAATTATCTTCCCATCTACTTCAACATTAAATCTGCGTTTCTAATAATTGCTGCTACCCACTCTTTACCCACCTTTCGCCCAACGATGCCAATCCCTTCACCTTTTAAACGTCGCAATGGAGCGATCCAGTAAATCGTTTTTGCATTCCCTCTCGACTGAGGTCATAATCCACGCTCTGTGACTCGATTTCCTCCCAGGAATCGTGACCCCAACATCCTTCATTCCCAACGGTCGTAGTAGTGAGACCTCAACTACTTTCCTAATGGCATGAAAGACCAAAAAGAAGACAGAATTTTCACATGAGAGAGAGAGAGAGAGAGAGAGAGAGAGAGAGAGAGGAGAGAGAGAGAGAGAGAGAGAGAGAGAGAGAGAGAGAGAGAGAGAGAGAGAATTTTCAGACAAAAGTGCGTGGAAAAAATCTACATAAAGTACTGATACCACTAAGAAATAGTTCTTCATTTGTCTTTTTTGCTAATTTTACCCAGTAAATATTTTTTCTTAATTCAAAGTTATTCTTTAATTTTCATCTCGACTTGACGGCATAATGAAAAATAAGAGATTACAACAAATAAAAATTCATAAGTTAATAATCAGTAGGCCTATATAAGATTGTTTCCTCTCATTTGGTAAACGATAATGCCTAAAACTTTAGAGTTCAGGGGCAACACTCAATCTGCTTCCTTTCCAGGGTATCATTATCCTCTTCTACAACGAGAGAGAGAGAGAGAGAGAGAGAGAGAGAGAGAGAGAGAGAGAGAGAGAGAGAGAGAGAGAGAGATTTACCATGGAAATAGGGTAATTACTTCGCAATTGAATTTTGCCAATGTTGACATTACGCTTTCCTAGAATTCTTACTCGTTCTTGTGTTTGTAGGTTTTTCTCTTGCTTTAATCCTGGTCTGATTCTTATAGTTCTTTATCAATATTTATCAAATTGTTCTTAAAGATAAACTGTTCATATTTTCCAATAACGATCGCCATTTCTTACAATTGCATACAATTTCCCCCCTATCTGAGTATACAACCTCATCTCGCTTCTTTTATATCTCATCTTTAGTAAATCTAAAAGCATATTCCACACACGTGAATCTCTCTCTTTCCCCAATTATATATAAGAAAGAGCAAGTGAATGGCTATATATATATATATATATATATATATATATATATATATATATATATACATTTCTTTTCAGTCACGATCGAGTTTCCCTGTCTCTCAATACACTGCATGTATGTGGCATATCTATCTAAATATTTATCAGCAATTTTTTATGGGTTGCGGACTCTAATACATATGTGTATCCAAATTATATATACTATGTGTATGTATGTATGTATGTATGTATGTATATACATATATATATGTATATATATATATATATATATATATATATATACCGTATATATATACATACATACATATAAACTATAATTAGCAGAACTCTCCAAAACAATAAACAAACACAAACAAAGATTGAGGAAACACTAAAGAAAGGAATAAGCATCAAATTGTTGAAAAGAAGAGTTAGAACAGGGCGCCAACAGATGTTTGCATTAAATGATGAAAATGGAAATATTACCGACAAAAGAGATGGCGTGATGAAAATTGCAGAGGATTTCTATATTATGCTATACAAAACACCTGAGCCGGTACAAAGATTAAAAGTAGGATAAGTAAAGAAAGCATTAAAAGGAATAAAAAAAGGCAAGGCAGCAGGAGAATATGGCCTAACAATTGATTTATAATAGATGGAAGAGATTTCATGGTGGTAAAACTCGCTGAACTTTACACAAAATGTCAGCAAGAATGCTATATGCCTGCAGTTATTCACAAAAAGGGAGACACAAAAGAACTGAAAAAAATAACGCCCAATAAGATTACTCTCAGTAATATATAAGATAATATTACGCTGAATAGAGAGACAGCTACACTTTAATCAACCAAGAGAGCAGGCAGGCTTAATAAAATTAATCAGTTAATAGAAAAGTCCGCAGAAAATAACAAACAACTATGTATGGCATTTATAGATTATGAGAAAGCTTTTGATTTTCTCATAACCTCAATAGCAATGAAAGTCCTTCAAAAACAAGGAATAGAAGAATCTTATGTTAGATCACTTGAAGATAGCTTTACAGGAAATACATCAATCCTAAAATACATATAGTGAGAAAATTCCAATTGAGAAAGGAGATAGACAGGGAGATCCTATCTCTCCTAAATTAATCCCAGCATGCCTAGAAGTAGTTTTAAAACAATTTGGACTAAGAAAATGTAGGAATTAATATTAATTTGGAATACCTTAACTAGAGATTTGCAGATGATATAGTTATGTTTAGTGAATCGTGTGAGGAACTGCATAAGACGATTGAAAATTTGAATAGGAAAGCTGAAATGTAGGTCTGAAAATTATTATTTTTAAAACTACTATAATGTTCAAGGAATATGCAGAGACAATAAATAAAAATTGGACGAACCTCTGGAGAATGGTAATAAATATACGCACTTAGGACAGACAGTTATTGTCTCTGCAGGACACGATACCAAAATTATAAGAATGATAAGCATGGGATGCAGAGCCATTGGTAACAAAAAGACAATATGAAAAGTAGAATGCCACTTTCTCTCTCTCTATATATATATAAAAAAATTAATAAAATGGTTTTACCAGTATTAACTTATTCATCCGAAACTTGGAGCCTTACTAAAGCCTTAGAACATAAGCTAGTTACAACTCAAATAGCTATTGAAAGAATAATGATGGGAATAACACCTAGCGACAGGTAAAAAAAGCAACATGAATACGAGAGCAAACTAAAGCAAAGGATATACTAACAGCATGTAAAAATAAGAAATAGGACATGGGCAGGACATATAATGCGAATGACAGATAATAGATGGACATTAAAAATAACCGAATGGGTCCCTGGAAATTGCAAAAGAAGCAGGGAAAGTTTGCGTGTGTGGATTGGCAAGTGGAAGGAAATGTCTTCGACTTTTATTCTGTAGTGGACTAGTAACGTCTGATAATATGTATATATATATATATATATATATATATATATATATATATATATATATACTGTATATGTGTGTATTTGAGCCATTCATATATATATCTGTATATATATTATATATATATATATATATATATATATATATATACAGATATATATATATGAATGGCTCAAATACACATATACAGTATATATATATATATATATATATATATATATATATATATATATATGAATTGGCTCAAATACACACATATACAGTATATATATATATATATATATATATATATATATATATATATATATATATATATGTGTGTGTGTGTGTGTATTTGAGCCATTCATATATATATCTGTATATATATATATATATATATATATATATATATATATATATATATATATATATATAATCTGTGTTTATGTGTCTTCTGCTGTCTTTATCTTTTCCAAATCCTACATGGTGTAGCTGTTTCCTTTTCAAACACATACCCTTTGAAAAGGTTATGCGTTGAAACCATCCCAGGGAATATGCAAGGTAGGAAACATTCATTGAAAAGACATATGATGTTTCCCTAATATGATTAGTTCCTCCAAGAATACAGGACAACAGTTATTGACAATATTATAGCTTCAGACATAAAATATCTAAACAGATTCACCAGGAACGTGTCAAACCTCTTAACATGATGCTCCCTCACGTCTCTGGCACCCACTCCAGCACAGTCAATATAGATGCTTTTACACTTCTTGCTTACTACGGCCCCCTCCATTCCCACACATCTTCCACACACAGGTAATATTCCCCCCCCCTCTCTCTCTCTCCTCTCTCTCTCCTCTCTCTCTCTCTCTCTCTCTCTCTCTCTCTCTCTCTCTCTCTCCCCAATAGAAATGTCAGAAGTACACGTACTTTGCGTGAACCTGTCACCATCTACCCAAGATACCAAACCATCTTTGGATCACTATGTATCCCTCTCATTCACACCTTCCCTATCCACATGAACTATTGCATTTTCTAGTAAATACCTGTAGCCTATGCATTAATCAAATACCATCATTCTTCAACTATCGTATTTGATTCATCTTTCCTCCTTAAAAACTAAATATAAAGTAATACTCAATGTTATAACAAAATGTTGAAAATTCAATCAGTACAGAGGTGTGCGTACCTCAGGTGATCATTAGCGAGTTTTGTAAGAGGACGAAGACTATCAAGGGACATTAGAGAGTTAACGCGTTATCGTTTCAGCGTTTTTGCGGTGAACAATCAATCTTAAGCCTTGCATGGACCGGGAGACTGAGAGCGCCCACCGAACCAAAGCCTGGAATCTTGGTGATTCTTGTTATATAGGTTACTTGTTTTTCTCATTCTTCTCAAGGATACAACATCTTGAAGAATTATGAGGGTCAAAAGGTTAGGTAACTTTCGTTCATGATGCAGCGCTCGATTTACTAAAAGGACTGACGACAAAGGCACTAATAATAAAAATTTCCGCACAGCAATGTTTCCCTCGAGATAAATTTGGTGTACGAAAGATGTGAACAGGTGGTGGGGTTGAAATTAGTTTTCAACAATCCATTTTTACGTCGTCGGTGTTTCAAGAAATATAAACTTCCTGACACTATTTGACTATTCAATTACTAGTGTACGCGACACATCAGACATCTCGACTAAATATTTAAATATGTACACACACGCAACCCCTTCTCACCAGAGCATGACTACTCTCCCGAGGGACGGGGAGAGCTGCACTTGACCGGAATTATCACACACACACACACACATATATATATATACTGTATATATACATATATATACATATTGTATATATATATATATATATATATATATATAAATATACTGTATTTATATATATATAATATATATATATATATATATATATATAGAGAGAGAGAGAGAGAGAGAGAGAGAGAGAGAGAGAGAGAGAGAGGAGAGAGAGAGAGAGAGAGAGAGAGAGAGAGAGAGAGAGAGAGAGAGAATTATTCTTTATTATATAGAGGAGATTCGTATCGCAGTTTGGTAGCTATTCGGCAAATAGTAAAAGAGAGAGAGAGAGAGAGAGAGAGAGAGAGAGAGAGAGGAGAGAGAGAGAGCGAGAGAGAGAGAGAGAGAGAGAGAGAGAGAGAGAGAGAGAGAGAGAGAGAGAGAGAGAGAGAGAGAGAATTATTCTTTAATATATAGAGGAGATTCGTATCGCACAGTTTGGTAGCTATTCGGCAAATAATAAAATAGAGAGAGAGAGAGAGAGAGAGAGAGAGAGAGAGAGAGAGAGAGAGAGAGAGAGAGAGAGAGAGAGAGAGAGAGAGAGAGAATTATTCTTTAATATATAGAGGAGATTCGTATCGCACAGTTTGGTAGCTATTCGGCAAATAGTAAAATAGAGAGAGAGAGAGAGAGAGAGAGAGAGAGAGAGAGAGAGGAGAGAGAGAGAGAGAGAGAGAGAGAATTATTCTTTAATATATAGAGGAGATTCGTATCGCACAGTTTGGTAGCTATTCGGCAAATAGTAAAATAGAGAGAGAGAGAGAGAGAGAGAGAGAGAGAGAGAGAGAGAGAGAGAGAGAGAGAGAGAGAGAGAGAGAGAGAGAGAGAATTATTCTTTAATATATAGAGGAGATTCGTATCGCACAGTTTAGTAGCTATTCGGCAAATAGTAAAATAGAGAGAGAGAGAGAGAGAGAGAGAGAGAGAGAGAGAGAGAGAGAGAGAGAGAGAATTATTCTTTAATATATAGAGGAGATTCGTATCGCACAGTTTGGTAGCTATTCGGCAAATAGTAAAATAGAGAGAGAGAGAGAGAGAGAGAGAGAGAGAGGAGAGAGAGAGAGAGAGAGAAAATTATTCTTTAATATATAGAGGAGATTCGTATCGCACAGTTTGGTAGCTATTCGGCAAATAGTAAAATAGAGAGAGAGAGAGAGAGAGAGAGAGAGAGAGAGAGAGAGAGAGAGAATTATTCTCTAGGAGATTCGTATCGCACAGTTTGGTAGCTATTCGGCAAATAGTAAAATCTCTCTCTCTCTCTCTCTCTCTCTCTCTCTCTCTCTCTCTCCTCTCTCTCTCTCTCTCTCTCTCTCACACACACATACTGTAAAAAGCACAATTACACATTACATTATTATCCCTGTAATCTGATTTTAATTTGGGCCACTCCAATCTTTGACTAATACACACTTCACACAAATAATCACACACACACACATATATATATATATACATATATATATATATATATTATATATATATATATATATATATATAATACACACTTCACACAAATAATCACACACACACACACACACACATAACCTTTATATTTAAGTGTAATTCCATAACTCGACCCATGTAGTCCAGATGAAGAGTCACGAAGTGATTCGAAACACGTGTCGATACCAAATAATAAATGGAAAAATGTAAATCCAGTTTTCCTGTTATCCTGGAAACTATATGTTGCAAAGTTTGTCTTGAGAGATGCTGTATTCGATTTTTGAACGCCATTTTATATATGCGTGTGTGTGTATGTATGTATATATATATATATATATATATATATATATATATATATATACATACATATATATATATATATATATATATACAGTATATAATTTATATATATATATATATATATATATATATATATATATATATAGAGAGAGAGAGAGAGAGAGAGAGAGAGAGAGAGAGAGAGAGAGAGAGAGAGAGCTAGATTTATATATGTAAGTGTGTACCTTTGTGCATCAAAAGACCTTATTAACTATTTTTAAGAATTGCCACGGATTCATTTTCATTAACAAGCTTCTTATTCCATCTTGAAACCAAGGTTTGTTTCGCGGGCTCTTTGCTCATTTGAAACTTCAAACTTAATGATAAATAATTAATGATGACCAAAATAAAATAAAAATATCCTTGAAAGAATTAAAAGCGATAATGGAGTATAATATCAGGCTTCAAAATACAAAAAAATACAAAGCTATTCTCACATTAAACTATTTGAAGAAGGACCAGTTTACATTTGATTCAGCTGGTGTCAAAGTTATGTTTGTTGACACCAGCAATGTCAAAATTGGAAGAGATTGGCCAATTGTAGGTTACCATAGTACGGAACTGTGTTAGCCTCCCATTTCGCGTAGTGTGGTAGACTACTTATCCATTTAGTATTTACCAGTAACTTTTTACCATTTCATATTGTATCTGTAATGTCACAAGTTATATTAAATCTAAAGAAGATCATCTAAACATCAAACTTACCACTTCATACGCCACCCAATTCAACCAGTCTCTCGTTCGCTTTTTCTCTTTCAATTACCATCCCCGTCTCTCTCTCTCTCTCTCTCTCTCTCTCTCTCTCTCTCTCTCTCTCTCTCTCTCTCTAGTGGAAAATCACAACCTTCATAAGGCTTCCTAGATAATTAGAGCACTTAACGAAAGTTAACTAACAATTACAGTACGGAATGCGATTTTGACAAGGGGAAAATGATTAAATCGCTACTGTTTACTTTTACATCCCAGTAGGATAATAGTATTCAAGAAGTGGTTGAATATGAATGTTTTAGTATCGTAACTTAAACTCGGGTGATATATGAAAACGAAGCTTTCTTTCGAAACTCTTAATGCCCAATAGATTTCCCCTTTCACTATATGAATGGCAATGAACCGAACGGGAAAAAAAAAAAAAACTAAATAAAAAACCTATAAGTTCGTGACCTGACCATTGCGACGCACTTCTCTGATGAAACAAGGCGGCTTCTCTACAACACCGAAGATCGTTAAAATCTCATACATGGTTGGAAAGAGGAAAATGATTTATTTCTCTTCAGATTGAAAAAAAAAGAAAGAAAAAAAAAACTTTTGAGATTAGACTGGGAGAGTTGCGTATGTAAAGAAACAACCTGATATGTAAAGACGCTTGCTCAACCATGATTTGAAATAAATTCGGGAGGCGGTAGGTACATCTCGTCAAGTACCGTCTTCAGCCATCATTATGACTCTTCATTGTAATTAGTGTAAGACTGACAGCTACACAGGGCGTTTGCTCGAGAGCGCTTATAGTGCATCCGTATTCTTTGCACTCTCGGGTTTAATATTGCTTTTCCTCAGTGAGAGCTTTGGAAGGAATTTTAACGAGCAAGAGGAATCCATTTCCTTTATTTCCTCCTTACCAGCTTTCATCCAAGCGCACACCTTGTGTACCTTTATATATGCATTCGATAGCAGAATACATCTGCTACAGTCGAGACAGTTTTAAGCCTTATCCCTGTCTAAATTACCTGAAATTAGCTGAAAATACACCCAAATAATTGCTTACAAACTAGTTAAACTTTTTATACAAGTTGCTGAAGTAGCATTAATAATGATTCGCATGCGACACAAAAATTTCAGTAAAAAATCACCGAAATTGATATACAGAACGGATATCCTAATGTATGATGCATTACATTTTCAGGGGGACCTTTTAACAAAACCCTACGCTTATCAACAACAGAACATCAGGTAACTGTGTTACTAATATACAGTAAGGTAATGCACAGTGCTTATCAGTTTCACTATAGATACACTAATATCACTATACTATATCATCTTATGATTTCATCAACTGCTTGTGATATTTTTCTTCCTCAACCTTTTAACCACGTCTTTCAACTACCATGAACGCGATCACACTTCGTTTTTCCAGTTCCTACATATACTGTCCTTCTAATTTTGTTTTCTAATAAATCCCACTAACCCTCGCATCCTTTCCTTGAAAAAATCATCCATCACATGTTTCGACTCGTCTCCATAAATTCAAATCTCGAGCTTTGGTATCTTCTTCAGGTATTGATTTTTCATTGGTGACTTCCTCAATGCACAGCAGCGAGGATGCAAAATTTTTATTGCCCCTGACCTCTGGTGTGGTTGTTCATCTGCAATTTAGTTGCCATTTTCTTCCACTTAAGTGAATCTACAACACTTACCTAGAAACTATTCTGGCATTAGGCACAATATATTTGCACTTCACACCATTGGAATTTCCTAGGCCAGCAGTTTCAAAGTTGTACCGATTGCACCATTCACAATTTACCCGGTATTTCTCCATCAATGGATTCAAAAACAATTTTCAGACTTGGTAAATGCTCCACTAGAATATCGCATTAGCATTTTCTAGGGCAACAATGTCCAGGCCATGTCGTAAACCACTTGAGTAAATGAAGTTACCCTTATTTGATTGCCCCAACATATTATATATATATATATATATATATATATATATATATATATATATACACATATATATATGTATATATATATATATATATATATATACATATACTCTATATATATATATGTATATATATATATGTATATATATATATATATATATATACACATACATATACTGTATATATATATATATATATATATATATATATATATATATATATATATATCTATATATATATATATATGTATATATATATATATATATATATATATATATATATATATATATATATATATATACAGGGTGTCCACAAAGTCTGGGTACATAGGAATTTTAATATTTTATTTATTTATGTTATTTTTCCTCCCCCGATCGAATGATGGCTCTATCTAAAGAAGAAAGAATCGAGTTGGTACTCCTAAGTGGACGAGAAGGATGGTCTTATCGCAAAATCGCCGATGAATTTAACGTATTATCAGTCAGTGTGCTGAAATCGACGGCAATGTACACCTATTCAATCGATTTCACCAGAATTTAGCAAGGCGCATCGAATTATGCATTGCAAATAATGGAAATCATATTGAAAATATAAATTCTTAACATTATAATTAAATAAAATTGTTTTGTTCTAAAGGTATGTATTTATCCCCTATGTACCCAGACTTTGTGGACACCCTGTACAGTATGTATGTGTGTGTATATAGACATTATATACTCTATATATGTAGATAGATAGATATACAAATGTAGATAGATAGGCACGTGATATTGAAAGTGTGATTAAGAAGTATGTATGTATAAGGTATGGGTAAATAAAGAAACGTTGGATGGGTAAGAGGAATTTTGTTTCTATTTACATGAAGGTAAGGGTAAAAAAGAACAATAAGAATTGCAGGGCCATGAAATTGCTTTGCATACAGGGAAGGAGTATGGTAATATTAATTAAAAGCTTTAAATACATTACAAAAAAGAACAGTAAGGTAATAATAGTGCAGAGACTAGTACACATTGTGCCTTATCCAGTGGATGGAGAGATGGTCTTTAAGTCCAAGTGGCATTGAAAAGAAAAATTTAAATCTATATTTCCCTGGTCACCAATAGAAGAGGATAGTGACAAAGGCACTTTGGTAAGCAAGAAGGAACATATATTCTCTGAAAAGGTGCATAATTTATAGTGCTACACTGGGCCTTCCTGCAGAATCCACGTAAAGCACACATTGCCTGATTCACAATGAAAAGATGGCTAAAAGAAGCATGTTACAAAAGACTCTAAAATTCAGGTTTTTGTTGCTCTCCATGTTTTTGTGAGGCAGTGCGCTAGATATCTAAGGAATTATTTCATGCAAGTGTTTGTTTTGAAACACTATTTTTAAGAAATAAAAGATAAAAATAAAAATCTACGTAGGGTTTACATGGACTTAATAAACGTTTTTGATAGAACTGAGAGAGAAGCAATGCAGTGTCGAGGATGAATGTATTAAAGATAACTGTAGAATGAGTGGTGTGTTGTCTTTATGTTTGTTAAATTACTTATGGTTTGGGTGATTCAAGAAGTAAAAGAAAAGAGTAGGAGTAAGAGCAAATTTGTAGGGTAAGAAAATAAGTTCCTGTTTGAATGGTGAATGGCTAATGCTTGAATGTGTAACAATACTGACAGGGGATAGTACAGAAAAACTCCAAAAAATTAGAGAAGATAAATTGTGTTTACATGAGGAGAATGTTGAGAGCAAATGTGAGTAAGATTAAGGTTATGAGGGTAAGTATTTGGTGGTCAAGGCTTGGACAAAAATGCTAGCTAATACTAACAAGTTCATTTACACAGAAATCTGACATACAGCCACTCCTTGTAAGAGGAAAAGTAGCAGGAAATATTTACATGGAAAAGATACACTATTACTATCCAGGTGTGTTTCTGCCCACCTGGTAAATACTTACAACATATACCATGTAAAGGAAAACTACTAACAAGTTCATTTACACAGAAATCTGACATACAGCCACTCCTTGTAAGAGGAAAAGTAGCAGGAAATATTTACATGGAAAAAGATACACTATTACTATCCAGGTGTGTTTCTGCCCACCTGGTAAATACTTACAACATATACCATGTAAAGAAAAACTACTAACAAGTTCATTTACACAGAAATCTGACATACAGCCACTCCTTGTAAGAGGAAAAGTAGAAGGAAATATTTACATGGAAAAAGATACACTATTACTATCCAGGTGTGTTTCTGCCCACCTGGTAAATACTTACAACATATACCATGTAAAGGAAAAAAACATTTGAAACAAAACATCTGAATTGAAAGCTTACAATATTTGTTAATAGATACTGTCGTTCCTGAAATGAACAATAATATCTTTGACTTTGTCTTATGTTTGTTGTAAATTTGTTATCATGCCATCCTCGGGAGGTCGTGTTTTAGTGACCAGAATTTCATGCAAGCTGTTGGGTAACGGTTTTTACAATACTCGCCCCCCTTAAAAAATAAACATTGGCACAGGTTCACTGAGACCTCCTATGGGATGTGTGCTGGTATAAACCTGTCTACCGATAACCAGATAGTTCTGCCTTCAATTGACATTTCATAGCACTTCTGTTTTTGCTGTAGCATGCGATGAGGTCCCGAGTCTGCTGGTGACAAAGAAGGGCAGTATGAATCTGTTCTGACGAACTCATATTTGGTACATCCTAGTTCTTCAAAGAATTAGAATTTCTTTTCTGAGGTGTATATTTTTCTTGTTAGAAGAATTTCTGTTGCTTTACGGACATTGTAGAGGATGGCGGATTCACTTCGATCCTGAAATGCAACTGCATGTATCGCTAACAATTGTCTGTACAGTGCCTCTACCGGCAGAGCGTTGAGACCTGTGTAGAATCCATGGTAAATCTTTTTTCCACCTTATATCTTGACATTTGGTGGCGAATGCTGCTTTAAGGGACTGATAGAAACACTCAACAATACCGGAGGCTTCTAGGTTATACACCGTCATATGGTTTAATTTTGTCCCAAGGCTAGTGGCAAAGGAACTCCAAAGGACCGATGTGAAATCATCCCTTCTATATTGAAGAACTCCATGTTTGCTGCCCTAATTGATTAAAGCTTTTGTGCATTTCTCTGTCGTTTGCTGTTAAATAGGTCTTACTTTGCCCATCTGGTATTCCAGTCAATAATGGTGAAAAGGTATTAAATGTATATCCCTCGAACTGGTGTAGGGGTCCCACAACGTCGACATGAATAGGAGCCAGGTGGAAAACGGTTGATTGATTTCAATTCTCCTCTCCAGGACTATGTGTGCCTTGTGATTTTTTATGTCTGATGGAAAGACATTCACGAGCCGATGTTTAAAGATCTGTCTTCACTGCCCTTCATATATATCGCTCAGTTGGGATGTGGATGGTGGAATGGTCTGATGGGTGTGATGAATTGTTGGGGAAATTTGAAAGCTATCCTCCTCAAAACCAAAGTAAGATAAGGGTGAGCACGTCTGATACTTGCCTTGCTGGCAATGTTTATCTCTCCTTCAGCTATGATGAAATCCATCCATGAAAGTATGGGACTCTCCTGCCAGAGGTGTTGTGGGTCTTTGTCATTCCTGTTTGCTGCTATCTTGGGGTATGATATCCCCATTTGGACATCAATAAGGCTGTTTCTGGAAAGAACATTTGTAGGTAGTAGGTTGGTCAGGGCACCAGCCACCCATTGAGGTCATTTGAATAGCCAGACAGTACTACTTTGGATCCTTCTCTATGGTTACGGTCTGTCCTATTCTTTACACATTCTCCTCTGTCCTCATACATCTGACAGTATTGAGATTACCAAACAATTCTTCTTCACCCAAGGGTTTAACTGTTGCACTGTAATTGTTCAGTGGCTACTTTCCTCTTGGTACGGGTAGAAGAGACTCTTTAGCGATGGTATGCAGCTCTTCTAGAAGGATAATTTTAAATCATACCATTATTCTCTAGTCTTGGGTAGTGCCATAGCCTCTGTGCCATGGTCTTTCACTGTCTTGGGTTAGAGTTCTCTTGCTTGAGGGTACACTCAGGCACACTATTCTATCTTGTTTCTCTTCCCCTTGTATTGTTAAAGTTTTTATAGTTTATCTAGGAAATATTTATTTTAATGTTGTTACTGTTTTTAAAATATTTTATTTTTACTTGTCTCCTATCCTCACTGGGCTATTTTCTCTGTTGAGGCCCTGGGCTTATAGCAACCTACTTTTCCAACTAGGATTGTAGCTTAGCAAGTAATAATAATAATAATAATAATAATAATAATAATGTTGTTAGAGTCTTTGCGATACCTGCTGGTGCGGGAGTAAGCAATCACCAATAATTCGTAAGTCACTGATAATTTCCCCTATTGACGCACTGACTAGCAACCTGCCTTTTTTGTGAATGCATGAATCAAGGGTTGATAATTCATTTGCGCAATAAATTTTCATCCCTCGAGTATATGCCTGAAATGCCAAATGGCACGGTGGACTGCCAGTAGTTCTCTGTTGACGGTGGAGTATTTTGCTGGAGATAGGTTTTTGCTGAAAATTTCTTGCTGTTGACAGCCGTCATTAACATCCTGCACGAGTACTGCATCCATTATTGTGCTACTTGCATCCATGGTCAGTGTAACGGACCTATTGAAGAGAAGAAATACTAGTGTTGTAGCAGAACTAAGGGCTTGTTTGGCTTTTTTAAATGCTATTTCTTGCTTACCTAACCAGCATAATATGTTGGGTTTCATTTTAAGCATTCTTATAAGGGAGATCTGATTCTAGCCAGGTTGGGTATAAAACGGTTATAGTAATTGATCATGTCAGCAAACTTTTGCAGTGCTTTAATGTATTCTGGTCTTTGGAAGTTGACAACAGCTTGGACCATCATAAAGAGGGGTTTAACACCTTTGGAACTTATTTGATGATCAGGAAATTCTAGCGTATTTTACGCCCAATCAAATTTATCTTGTTGGACAATTAACTTCTGTTTTACATTCTTGATGTGCTACTTATAGCTGAGACTGAAAATAAGGATGTCATTGACATAAATGATGCAACAAGGTAATTCCCTGAGGATGTTGTCCGTAAGGTGTTGAAAGGTGGCACTTGTGTTTCGAAGGTAGAAAGATCTGACATTAAAGGTATATGTCCTGAAGGGGTGATGACTACTGTCTTTTCTATATCTTCTTGTACTACTAATATTTGATAGTAATCCTTTAGGAGATTAATTTTTGAGAATATTCTTACCCTTTATGCTGGTTAGTCATATCAGCAATGTTAGGCAGGGGGCACCAGTTTGGTAATGTTTGAAAGTTAAGTTGTCAGTTAGTCACCAAAAGGCTGCCCTGTGCCATCTCCCTTAGACACAATGTGCTAGTTTGTCTGGAGCAAGCCATCTCAAGTGTGCATACACTGGGGATCCTACTGTGACTATATGATGTTTGATGTTGTCTTTCGAAAGGTACATGAGGTCATGCTGGAGGTTGTCCTTGAATAGTTCAGGAAATTCCCAAAGGGGGTGGAAGATTTCTTGTCTGGGCATAGAATCTTGTTGCTGCCCTTGGAGAAACGGGGCCTACAGGGGCGTATCTCTAAAGGAGTTGCTTATCTGATACATCTACCAGCATGTTGTGTGCCTGCACTGATGGATTTCCAACTACATGGTTTCTTGGAGAGTATTTCTTCCATGCTTCTGGTTCCATATATCTTTAACATTTCCATATATTTTTACCATTTGTGGTAGACACTTGGAGGATGTTGGGGCTTGGATTCAATCTTTTATAGGGGGTAGCTGGGACGATCTATTTGCATGTGCTCATATTGACGACGAATACCGCGTTCGACATCCTATAAGTATTGTAGAAACACGGTGAATTTTATCTCCATTTTCTGAAAATAAGGCAACAAAAGACAGTCTCGTTTCTCTATATGAGGCAACCAGTCTGGCTTTTGTTGACGGTTTGCTGGTTGGGCCGTTGCTGTGGTCGTGCAGCATACTTATTGACAGCATGCACCCTTCCTCGCACTTTTGAGCCTCACTCCCGAATCTCTAATGGAAGAAACAAAGACCCTTTGGTTTGTCAGGCTCGATTTTATCCAGCAGCTGTGGCAAATCCATGTACTGTAGTTCCTTAAGCATCGTGGGTGTGTGGTGGTCACTGCTATGGATGGTAGGGTGGGTTCTCAACAATTTGTAGAACATCTTTGAGGGGCATGGTGAATGCGTTGGGATATGCCGAGACTGTTTTGTGCTGGAACCTTGTCAGGAGGACTTCGTGCACTAGGACTTTGCGCACAAAGTCCAGCGTCGCTTCTTGTTGGGCATCCGTGGCAGGTATTGGTAACAGTTGTTGGGAATTGATTGCAGATGTGTGAGGGCTATTGATCTCCTACTGCCATGCCTACGTTGTTCAGAAATTTTCAAATTCTGAGAACTGGGGGCCTACTGAAGGATGATCTTAGTTGGGCCTCCAGAGTTTCGTATGTGACAGTGATGTCTGGGTCATTTGACCATTCTGATATTTGTTCGATGATGCCACTGGATTGAAATTCAAGTACAGTGTCAGCTTTTCATGACAACAATGTTATCTTCTTCGACCTGAAGATAGTTTCTGCCCTACAAAATCAGGCCTATGAGTTATGAGGTGTGAAAAGAGGCAGGCAGATGGAGGTAGTAGCAGTGATTTCATCGGGAGAGTTGGCAGTGTCAGGTATCTCAAGTCACTCTGGGGTCACCAATTTGCTGCTCAAAGTTACATGATTACAATCCAAGCGTATTTCCGCACACTTGGTAAATGCTTGAAATATATTTTACTTACAGGAACAAAACAATTTGAAAAATCTGAACTGAAAGCCTCCTGGCTAGTACAGTGGTAACTTGTTTCCCTAGCATTCGCATGGCAGAAGATCGATCCCAGCCTTGGACCGTGAGTTTGAGCTGTTTACTGGGGAGGCAACTGCTGTCCTTGCGCACCCCAGTGGGGAGTTGGGCTTGCCCAGCTGATGTCCTGTTGAGCATCTATTCTGGTGAAATTGGAACTGAAACCAGACACCTTTAACCTTTAATACTTGTTATAAAATACCGATATTTATTTTAAAGACGAAATACTAACATTACTGGAACTAACAAAAATATCTTTGATATTGTCTTGTTTTTAGTGCAAGTATGTTTTCATGCCATCAACGGAAGGTTACGTTTTGGTGATCAGGATATTGCTGTGAGATGCTGGGTGACGGTTCTTAAAAGTGAGTAATGGAAACGGTTGATTTAAATAGGTATATGGATGTAAATGCAATACACCATGCAACAGCAATACATTGTGGTACAGTAAGAGTAGTGGTGAGCCACAAATTACATGAGACATGGCTGCTATAATCAATAGAAACACCCGCCAAAGTCAACGACAGAAGCTTGTTTTCGGTTGTACGCTACACAATTTTGTAACTTTTAACACTGATTGGGATAACTTACACTAATCATAAGAAAAATATGTTATCATAAACTTTCTTTTAATACCAGAATCTACTAAAAACATGGAATTAATAACACTCGCTATTGGAAAAAAAAACTCGTGGCAGGTAAAAGAACAGCCCATGGCGGCCTGACGGTTGCAACTCAGTGAAATTATGAATTCGTTTAATTGTGTTTTTTATGCAATATATGAAACTCTACAGTATCCTCAAACCGAAAATAGTGCTATTAATAGAATTTATACCTTTACGACAAAATTAGCAAACCCTTTCTATACAGATTTACTTCATAGGCTTACGTACACCTAGCATAACTTGTATCAAGCATCAGGTACTGTTTACTGTTACTCTATCTTAAAGAGTTAAGCAAAATTTATTGCAATTGTAAAAAAAATGGTGCAAGACGCAGAGACATAGGCTAGCCTAGTTTGAAATGTATGCAAGAAATAAAACTAAAATAAGGGAAGTTCATTATCATTATGTAAAAGAAAAATAGCCTCTTTATATTCACCCTCATAATTATCATAATGATAATACAAAAAGCTTCAGCACAAAAACCTATAAAAGAAGATATGCTTGAAGATTCTGCAGTGTTCCATAAATTGCATAAAAATCACAATTAAACGAATGTATAATTTCACAGATTTATAACAGCCGGGCAGCCACAGGCTGTTCCTTTTACCTCCAAGCAAGTTTTCACCAATAGCGAGTTTTACTAATTCCATGTTGTTAGTAGATTCTGGTATTTAATGAAAGTTTATAATAACATGTTTTCTTATGCTTAGTGTAATTTACCTCAATTTGTGATAAAATATGTGAAAAGTTACAAAATTATGCAGTGTGCATCTAAAAACAAGTTCTTGTCGTGAACTTTGGCGGGTGTTGCTATTGAATTTACACTTAGCATCACAATACGTTATAATATTTTTATTCGTTAACATTATTGACAAAACATATCTGAGGGAAATTTCTATGTTAGTAAATAAGTTTCTATTCACAATACTTGGTAATTATTGAAAACAATGATGCTATTCAGACAAAATACTTTCAACCAATGAGCTAGCAAGGAACTTTTCCGAGCTAAAGGGCACCCCTGCGAGTGAATGCAAATGTCTCATTTAAAAGAAAAAAAAAATTGAGTACAGTAAGTGTTCAAAATATTTTGAGGGCGGGAATTGCTAGTCTATATGAAGGGCTTATTGATCAAACTCTCCCTTAACTAAGTTGAAGCTGTTATCTTAGAATATCCTCTTTATCTTCAAATTTTCTATATTTCTATATGTAGTCACAGTTCCCTATCAGCGTTTTTAAACACTCATTTCAGAATTGAAAATGCCCCTTAAAAGGAAATTGCTTTAAGACCTTCCAAGTAAATAGTAGTAGAAAAGAAATTATTCAAAAAGTAAGTTAATAAACTTCCCTGTAAGGTACGGGTTTAGAAACATCCCTTCAAAAAGAATCAGCTTTAAATCTTCCCCAGAAATTTGGAGCACTGCTAATCTACCTTGAAATGGTATTGCTTTGAAATCATTTAGGATCCAAGGTTGAAAATTGGGCCAGGTTGAAACCTTATCTGGAAAAGGGTAACAATGTATATTTCCCTTGAAAAGGGTTTGTGTTGAAACTTTCCCAGGGAAAGGATAGAGTTGAAATTAAACGCAGTGTTCAGTCCCTGATTCCTATAAAACCTCACCACCTTCTTCTTTTTAGCATATGTTTCTCTTTTAGTCCTTTCTCTAACATGACATTACCTATGTTATCTTTCCATCTGAATTTTGGCCATCTACATCCATGTTTATGACCCTTTTCAAACAAATTCCTTTTCTCTTCATATCACATAACCAAACCACTACATTCGTCACAACACCCTTGATATTTCCACAACTTTGACTGTACCTCTAATAAATTTCCTTTCTGATTTCATCTCTTCTATTGGCTCCATCGATCTAACATCCTCATTTCTACTGCATCCCTTTTTCTCTCTTAGGCCTCTTTTATCCTCCATGTCTAGGGCCCATAAGGCATAAACAATAGCTGGCTTAAATACAGTTCTATAAAACTTTCCTTTAACCTTTACATTGATCCTCTTTTCACATTAAATTCCTGATGACTTTCTCAAATTCATTCAAGAACACTGTATTCCTTAATCAATTTCTGAGTCAGTGTCTATAATATCCTGTAACATTTGATCATATAATAATCATATAATATAATACGTAAGAATAACCAACATATAAACAATGTGGAGATGAACAGAAATGGTAAAATTATATAAATGATATATATATATATATATATATATATATATATATATATATATATATAAATGATATATATATGTGTATATATATATATATATGTGTGTGTGTGTGTGTGTGTGTTGTATATGAATATAGTTAATTTAAAAAGCATGTGTCAAGAGAAAGAAGCACGGAAAATTGACAACCATCTTTTAAAAGTTAAGTCAAACCTCACCAAATTAATATGGCAAATAATTTCTTAAAATTTTACAGCAATATTCAAAATCGAGTAGCCAAGAAAGGTCCAATTTCATTCATATAATGGCATAAGGGTCAATAAAGGATTACCCACCGAGCCTATATTTACTACTAGATAATTTTTTTTTTGTTTAAAGGGAAAGGGGTCCAATTTATGTGAATAACAGCAACAACAACAACAACAACAACAACAACAACAACAACAATAATAATAATATTAATAATAATAATTATTATTATTATTTTTTATATGGATGCCATATCCTAAACGTTCAGGATGAAGAGATTAAATTCTATATATATCTATACATCAAAATCCTCAGATTTCTTTTATGTGACTATATTCACTTTAGCCCGTTTTTTTAGATCTCCGTCTTCAGTTATTCTTCTGTTGTCCAAAGTTTCAAAAGGTAAAGTGAGGCTCAAACTTTTTTGAATTCCTCCTTTTCTTCATCAGATAAGATCAATATGTTCCCTCTCGTACAGTTTGCGTTTACAAGAAACCTTGGAAATACGCAATTAGAGAATCCCCTTAACCCGAAGACGAATCCCTCAGCACCCACTTTGAATGAAGCACAATGGATATCCTCTAGAGCTCGCTTCATCTTTCCCTTCCGGTTTGAGGCAACGGCGGAACCACTTTCACATCATTAGTATTCCTTCAGCTGACAGAGACAATGAGCCCACGCAGACTCTAATTGGCCGCTTGCAAACAATCGATTACTTTGTGCAGGCGATCAACTAATTCCAACGTTCAAGCAGTAGGTTAATCGCTAGCGAAACTTGCTTCTTTATGCCAGGTTGAATCGCAATCTCTTTAATTTTGCTTCAATAAATAAATCTCTCACCTCCCACTGCTAAAAATTTGCCGAAAAAACGGTAAAAATCTGAGAATAAATGTTTCCAGACAATTAACGTTTTAAAAACGGATATATTAACGTAAAGGACTAATATTACTGTCACAAACCCGCAAAAGCTCTGAATACTCCGTAAAAGATAATAACAAAGTAGGGTAAAATTACTGTCGTCAATATTTTACTGAAATACGACTGAAAACAGTATATCTTTACGGAGAATTTCTTACTAAAATTGAATATTTTTTAACAGTGCCGGTTATCTTTAAAACGAATGACAGAAACTACTTCCATAGCATATTATCTTGAATCTTAAATTTAATTATTAATTACAAATCTTTCAGAGATTTTGATTAAAGTTCTTGTTTTTTATCATTCAATCCTTTACTTTTATATGGTCATAAAGGAAACATTAAGGTAAAATAATATGATTTACTTAGGAATAAAGAAGATTGCGGATCTTAGTAGAATTAAAAACTGTGGTACTGTACCCAACACCAGAATACTTTATCTTTTTTAAATGTTGCACATTTCAAAGGAATGGGTTACAAACGCCCAAAGAGAAATTTAATGTCCCCGTGATCTGGAATGTTTAGAAGTCGAAATATAATTATTTAATTTCCTTTCTCTCTTTTATGGACTTTTCAAGAAACATATCAAACTATTGGATTACAGCCAAGGCAAACAGGTGGATCATACTTGCTTTAGTGATTCGAACGACTACATATAAAAAATAACAACAATTACAACAACATTATGTCTACATCTGATGTATCAATGAGGAATTCCTTTGATGAAAACATTAACAGCTTCATTTGCCAACAAAGTCTTATCAGTAGGGCACTGAATTACCTACGCAGGACGAGGAAACCACCCCCCTCAGCCAGCTCATATACTCGTACCTTCATGAAATGCTTCTCAAAGCAAGTATCGCCTTCATACAAAAACTGCGCCATTCTGCTATATCTTACATACACTTCTAGGATTTTTGGATACCCCAGAATATTCCATTACAACACATCTACATTATCATACCAATAGTTTCTAGGTTTATTTTCTAATTACTGTATCATCATCGTCATCATCATCATCATCATCATCATTATTATTATTATTATTATTATTATTATTATTATTACTATTATTATTATTATTATTATTATTATTATTAGCTAGGCTGGAATTTTAATTGGAAAAGCAGGATGCTTTATATAAGCCCAGGGGCTCCAACAGGAAAACTAGCACAGTGAGTAAAGGAAATGTGGAAATAAATGAAGTATATGAGAAGTAATGAATAAAGAACATACAATATCTTAAGACCAGTAACAACGTTAAAATACAGCAGTTATAAGTAAACTATGTAAAGAGACTTATGTCCTGTTTAACTGCATGTTTGAAATTCTGAAGTTCCACTACCTGATTAGGAATATCATTCCACAATCTGATCGTTGCTGGGATAAAACATCTGGAATACTGTGTACTATCCAGCCTTATGATGGAGAAGGAAAGACTGTTAGAATGAACTTCATACCTACTACTATGTACAAGATGGTAAAGTATGGAAAGATTTGAATGCAAAAGATGGCCAAAATTATGAAAAATATCATGCATCATATATAAAGAACTAACTGAACATCGGTGTCAGAGATTAATATCTAGATCAGAAATAAGAAATTTAATAGACCCTAAGTCCCTGTCCAACAAACTAAGATGAGAATCAGCAGGTGAAGACCAGAGAGAACAATACTCGAAACCAGGTAATTGAAAGAATTAAAAAATCTTTCTTCAGAATAGATTGATCACAAAAAAAAAAAAAAAAAAAAAAAAAGACTCTTAATAATCCAATTATCATTGATTGAAGAAGAAACAGACCGAATGTACTTATTGAAAATAAATTGGCAATTATGAATCAGACATTAGATTTTGAAGGAGCCGTATATAATTAAAGAAACATTATCAAAGTACAGATAAGCATGTTGAGGACCCACTGTCCTCGACGTAATTACAGTCATACTTTGAATTATGTTAGGATTCAACTTCATGCCTCATAATTTACATGCTGACCTCATTATAGGTAAATCTTTCTTAAGGGACTCAGCAACTCCAGATCTACATTCACGAGATGTAACTGAGGTAAAGAGAGTAGCATCATCTGCATATGCAATGAGATTCTTTACTTGGCCAAACACATATCGGGTGTATATATTAGGAAAAGTAATGGGCTAAGAACACTACCCAGAGAACACCAGATAACAAATCCTTTACTCACAATGATGACCATCAACAACAACTATTTGCGAACTATTACTTAGAAATTCAATACTGATGCTAATAACAGACCCTCCTACTCCCAACTGTTTGTGTTTGAAATTAGGGGCCTCATGATTAATTATTTGAATTGCTACTGAGATTCCAAACAATTTACCCTTTATTTCCCAGAGAAACAAGGGAAATTAACTCTAACGATAAAGCAAAATTATTTTAACAATAAGTCTGCAAATAATAATTCTGCAAAAAATAATTTGCCAGAAAATAATTTACAGGCATTTATATTTAGTGCTCACATTACTTGCTAAATATTAACTGAATATTTTTAGCATAAGCAGTTCAAGTATTTTTCCTTAACCCGAGCCTTAACAAATTGTACCGCACGTGATTGACAGCCGTACATTTTAACGGTATTTTTTTTTATTGTATATCGCACTCTACACCTCTCTCAACAGAGCTGGTTTGAGCCTTTTTTTCTTGCATTGATCTGTTTGAATTTTTATGACCTTCTTACATTGATACTGTTGTATAAAAAGCTTGTTGTCTATTGAAATAAAGTTAGTTGCATGTGCCCTACTGTTTGAGGATACCACCCACCAAACCTGTCTCTTCGGAAAACGCCGCCTTAATGAAACTACTGCCCTTCGCAAGTAGAGAAGCGTTCTCCTGGTTCCAGCGTGCTGAAGTCCAGTTTCGCATCAAGGTAATACCTTGGTCAAGCACCAAAGCAGATTACCTTCTCACGAAGGACCCCCAGGGACACTTTCCCGGATATCTCCAATTGGTTGTGCGACCAAGGGGACATCCCAATAACGTACAACAACCTCAAATCATAACTCCTGGAGCAGTACTCCCCATCACCGGCTGCCCGCATAGCGAAACATTTTCAGCCTTCTCAACAACCCTAATGTTTGTTTTCCCTATGAAACATTTTCATATCTGATCCAGTTCAAATTCAGTCTCACTCCAACTTTACCAGAAAATATATTAGACTTATTACACTATTCAAGACGTCAACATGACCCCGGTTTTGGATTAGGTCTAAGTAACTCTGTGGGTATTTGTGAATCATGCTCCCCATAGTGCACATTAGCATGTATATTACAGATGATACTATCAAGATACAAGGAGGTAAAGATTTTTTTTATTTGCTAATTATAACCTCAGTTTACCATGGATTTTTGAGAAAATAAACTTCTAGCTGAATCTCACTTACTAACATTCCTCTGGAAGTAAAGAAAAGCTCCTGAGTTATTCTACCAATTCTGAACATGTTTATATAAATATCTTCCGAATATTCGGTTGTTTTTCCTATCAAATACGAAAAAATTGCTAGAATACATGTGTCATTTTCTCTAATCGGAAAATACATAAAAAATATTCTAGTAACAATGCTATCACTTTAAAAGAGCGAAAAAATATTCTAGATTGCACAGAAAGTGATTAACATACCAACGAGATTCTCAATAATTCTTTCTGATTTACCTAAATTGTTATTATTGTAGAATACTGTTGGTTCTTGTGTAAAACAAGAACCAACAGTATTCTACACATTTCGTGGATATCACTACTCCACCATGTACTATATAAGAATACCTAACATGCATATAAATATTCTGTCATGTGCAATCTTTTGTTACTATTTACTCGCATCCTCTTCCGGCCTTTTGTGAAAAAATCAGCATTATATTCCATATTATTACTATGGATAATAAATAAAAGTTTCATTTGTATTCACAAGCAAAAATGGCCGAAGGTACAACACACACACACACACTCTCTCTCTCTCTCTCTCTCTCTCTCTCTCTCTCTCTCTCTCTCTCTCTCTCTCTCTCTCTCTCTCTCTCTCTCTCTATATATATATATATATATATATATATATAGAGAGAGAGAGCCACGCACACACATATGTATGTATTTGAATAAATTATATATATATATATATATATATATATATATATATATATATATATATATATATATATATATATATACATGTGTGTGTATACATGTATGTATTCGAATGTGCTGAGAAGGAAGGAATAATCAGGATATATAGAATGTGATGGGTGTTGAGGGTCTTGGTGATGGTGTAAATGAAAATGGAGCACATTTTATAGGTTTTTGTTAATAAAACAATCTTGTTATTGGAGGTACTCTTTTCCAGCACAAGGACATCCACAAGTATACATGGACTTCACCACGTGGCAATTACAAAAATCAAATAGATCACATAGCCATTAATAGAGAGAGAGAAGGAAGACTCTGAGAAATGTAAGCAGCTATGGAGTTGCAGATATTGGTAGTAATCACCAGCTCCTCATTGACACACTGAAATTAAAACTGAAAGCACCCAAGAGAAATGTAGATAGAATGCCTGGGTTTGATATAACTATGCTTCTAGAACATGAGCACAGAGAAACATTTGCAATTGAATGTAGAAATCTAATTTGCAGTCTTAGAGCCTTTAGGAGACGAAGAGCGGACAATTAAAGAAGAATGGTGTGATATTAAGAATATATATCAGTCAGTTGATACTGAAGTTTTGGGACATGCAGTTACAAGGAAAAGCCATGGATATCAAATGATACTTGGGATACTATGAAACGGAAACAAAGAAATTGATTGTTGAAAGTTTTCTAGGAAATAATGAAAACTACAAGATAGAGCATGCTAAGTATTCCAGTACATGATTGATAGTGAGGTAAAAGGAAAAGCCAGGAATGACTAGAGAGGATATTTAGACAGGAAAAGTAGATGAGGCTGACAAACTATGAATTTAGGGAGTGGCTATAGTGTAAGAATTACTCATAGAATTATTAATGAAACATCTACTGGGGCAAAGAAAAAGAAGCATATACCCATCAAAAAGAGAGATGGGTCTGTTATAACAACAGAAGATGAAGAAAGGTAATGTTGGACGGAACACTTTAGTGTGGTCATGGATAGGAGATATGAAGGGAATAATTTGATTGATATACCTGAAGCTGAGAAACACCTTGATGTGGCCATGAATGAATTCAGCATGTTTGAAGTTGAAGCTTTCATTAAAAAAAATCAAGAGATGGAAAGCCCTTGGTTATTAAGCGAACGAACAGTTTAGTTGTAACCGAGAGGCGAGGTGAATGCAACTAAACTTTATTAAACACTATTAAATACTATGATTTGCGAACAAGAACGTCATAAAAATTCAAATAAAATCAGGCATTAACTATCAAGTTTATGCATGCTGATTTATTAACAGTACAGGGAAAAATGAGCGCTAAGATAACAATCAAAACCTTTACAATGTACGAGTGTGTATGAAACCCGTGCTGTACATGGCTCTCCTCTTAAAAATTATATACATGTGAAATAGGGTGCATTTCTCTTGAGAGGTGTACTGTAGATGGGTCATCTGGCAGGAGATATGCAGGTTTTAGGTGATCAATGGAGACCTAATCTTCTTTGCCACAAATGTTAATTAAGAATGCTTTCAGTGTATGACGGATCACAAGGAAAGGGCCCATATACGGGGGTCTTAGCTGTGGCTAGCTAGTGTCGTTGCATAGGAATTACCAAATACAGATCCATCAGTATGTGTTGCTTAGCTGTGGGCTTGTAAGTCTGGCTGTATTGAGTAAATTTTCCCACAAGGTAACGTAGGTGCTGGAGACAGTTGGAGGAGGTTGCAGACGGACAAAATTTGGCAGGGATGACCAACGGATCGCCATACACCATTTCAGCTGCAGGGCACCTTTAGGAGTGGTTCTTAGTCCCAGGAGGACCCTGGGAAGCTGGGTAAACCAGTTAGAGTCCTTGTAGTGGGACATCAAAGCTGCTTTGAGGGTGCGAGGAAAATGTTCAACCATTCCGTTTGCAGCCGGTTTGTAGGCGGTTCTCTGATGTAGGGTCATTACCAGGAGGTTTGCTAATGATTTCCACAATTGAGAGGTGAAAGTGGCACCCTTGTCAATAGTAATACGCTCAGGGATACCCAATTTCACTATCCATCCTGAGAGTAATGCAGATGTACATGAGGCAGTTTCCATGGAAATGACTTCAATCAAGCCAACGAGTAGAGCGGTCGATGACAGTAAACAGGTAACAATGTCCTTGTGATGTGAGCAGGGGCCCAACTGCGTTGATGTGAATGTGGGCAAAACAATGCTGAGGTTAAGGAGAGGTGCATATCCAGTCCTTAGCATCCTTAGTAATGCAGTACCAAATGAACTTCGTCTTCAGTAGCTGTGCAGTAGATTAGCACGGGGGATGTAAAAGGCCATGAATGAAGTCAAACACCTGTCAGCGTATGGGAGCAGGTATCCACGGTCTAGGTCTACCAGTACCGACGTCACAGAAGAGGATGGTGTTGGAGTTGTCGAGAGGGACGTCTCCCCAACAGAAGGATGTGCAGGATATCCTACATGCTTGGTATGCAGGATCCTTTCATTGGGATTCTGCCAAGGCATTGTAATCCAATCCCAGGTGAATGGTGTCCAATGTGTTTCTTGACAGGGCATCGGCAACGGGATTCATTTTCCCAGGGACGTGTTGAAGGGTGCAATTGTATCCTGGCATGGCAGAGATGTTGATGGTGACAGGCCGACCAGGCGTCGGACTGTCGATTGAAGGCTTGCACCAGAGGCATGTGGCCCTTGCAAATGTTGAAGTGCGTACCTTCCAGGAAGTGGCGAAAGTGACGGACATCCAAGTGGACTTCACCCCGATGAGCAGTTGAAGGTAAAGTAGCCGGATACTATACCAATACTGATGTCGCTGGTATCAGTGGTGGAGAGAAGGAGAGTTGCATGTGGCACATGCAGCAGCAGTTGATAGGGCATTCTTTGTGTTGCAGAAGGCCGCTTTTTAAAAAGGACCACCTTCAGGTCTTTTGGCTTGTCCTTGAGGGAGGTGTAGAGGGGGGCAAGAGTGGCAGCGATGGCTGGCAGGAGACGGTGATAATAGTTGATCATGCCCTAGAATTTTTGCTGTGATTTGATGGTTGAGGACGTGGTGAAGTTCTGAAAGGCTGCTACCTTCTCAGGGAGGGGGTAAACTCCTTCAGGAGTGATGCGGTGCCCTTAGGACGATACTTCATTGGCGCCAAAAGTACACGTGTCGTACTGGACTACAAGGCCGTTCTGTTGTAGGTGGTTGAGCACGATGTGTAGGTGATGGAGGTGTTCCTCTTCAGAGGAAAACACAAGTATGTCGTCCCTGTAACATACACAAAAGGGGATGTCCTCTAAGATGCAATCTAAGAGGCCAAGAAAGAAGTAATTGAAGGTGTATGTATCGAAGAGGGTGGTGATGGCGGTCTTGGGTATGATTTCTGGGTTCATGGGCTCCTGATAATACCTCTTCAGGAGGTCAAACATGGATAAAACCTTTGCTTTGTGCAAGTAGGTCTTTTCAGCAATGTTTGGGAGGGGGTAGTGATCTAGCTCTGTCTGCATGTTCAGGCGCCTGTAATCCCCCACATGGGTGCAGAGAGTCATTTTTCTTTAGGACGATGTGTAAGTATGACGACCATGGGCTTCAGGCCTTTTGGCAAAGACCCATTTCTTCCATTTTGGCGAATCTGGCAAACACAGGGGGCCTGGTCGTCTTGATGTGGTGATAAATACCGTGTTTAGTGGGAAACATGGTCGTTTGACGAAGTTCTGGACGGAAAACTTCCGGATACGACGTGAGGAGGTGAGGATAGGCATCCGTGGGTGCAATAATGTGGAGTGGGTGCAATAATGTGGAGTGCGAGGTCAGAGGGAGCAGATTGAAGAGGTGTCGAGGAGTACGAATCAGAGTTGACTAACCAATGGTGAGCGACATAAAGAGGGAGGTGGAAATGTGGGAGAAAATTGGCACTATGGATTGGTAATGTGACGTCAGCAAGGAGAAAATTCCAATTATATTTAGCACTTCCAAACGATAATGTGGGGGTTTCATAGCCATGGGTGGGTACCACAGATCCGTTGGCAGCTACCAGGCGGATGTCAGCAAACTTGAGACAGACTACATTGTGTTCTGAAGAGTAGCCTTGGCAGAAGAGAACAGCAAGCAATCATGTCTACCAAAAATCGCTCTCCCATACCTGCATCATGTAAAAGGTAAGAGGTTAGTGACAGGGAATAGGCCACCGCCACAAGTGATGGCCTACTTACACATTTTTCGGCCACTGACAACCATTCGCACATATTTTCCCAGCAGCCCTGAATCTAGAGTGGTAGTAGCTTAACTGTGGCCGATGGCTAACAGTAAGTGACTGGAGAAGTCCTTAGTTATGGCATAAGCGAGGGGTGGTATAAGGGCGTCGACTTTGGTCATCAGGTCCTCCATGGGCAAAATATCAATATCAGGTATGGTTGTGCTTACAGGTTCGGGTAAGCGTCATATCCAAAAGGCACAAAGTAGATTCGCCTCACGAGGAGAGCCGTCTGTGGCAGGTTGCAGGCGAGGGACACTGGTCATTTCCCTGAGGGCAAGCAATGCCTTTTGGTCCCCCAACAATTGTTGAGAGAGCTGAAAATGTTTGGCTATACTGGAGGCTAGCAATGGCCAGTACTGCTCCAGGAGGTATTTTTTGAGCGTGTCGTACACTATTGGTGTGTCCACTTGTTTACAAAGCCAATCGGAGATTTCGGAGAATCTGTTTTGGTGCTTGACTCAGTCATGCTCTTGATGCGAAACTAGACTTCAGCACGTTGGAAACAGGCGAACACTTCTCCACTGGCAAAGGGCGACAGTTTCATTGAGGTGGCGTGTGTGGCATCTTTATATAGTAGGGCACACCAGCGAGGGGGCAGGCGGGAGGGAGTGGACACTCAACTGGTCACCAATGTGTGAGCGAGCAATTAGGTTGCAACTGAGAGGCAAGGTGAATTTAACTAAACTTTATTAAACAGACATCAAGCTTAAATACTAAGACTTGCAAGCAAGAAAGTCACAAAAATTTTAAAAAAATCAGGCATGAACTATCAAGTTTATACAGGCTGGTCTATTAACAGTGCAGAGAAGAGCAAGTGATAAAATAACAATAAAGATCATTACGGTGTACCAGCGTGTATGACACACGTGCGGTAAAATATTATGGAATAACTGCTGAGATAATATTGGCCTAAAATGAAGTGACTCCCAGAATACTTACCAGATTATTTCGTAGAATGTGGCATGAAGGTGCAAAACCTGATGAATGGGAGCTAGGAGTGTTGGTGAAAATGGCAAAAAAAAAAAAAAAAAGGATCTGACTGATTGTAATAAATAAAGAAGCATCATTCATCAGTTTTTTTTTTATGAAAATATATAGTATGCTTATTCTAAAGAGACTAGAGAGAAAGATTGATGAAAAGCTGATAGATGAACAAGCAGGAGTTAGAGAAGGTAGAAGCTACGCTGATCAAATTTTCATTTCAAGACATATTGTACAGCATTGTGCGGTATAGGAATCCACTTTTGATGGCATTTGTAGACTATGAAAAAGCTTTGATAGTGTGCACCGGCCAATTCTGTGTAGAGTCCTGCATTATTATGGAGTTCCTCATAAATATGAAAACTTGATTAAGTCAGTTAATGAGCATAGCAATTGCAAAGGTAATGTTAGTGGAGTCCTATCAAACGACTTTCTAGTGAATAATAGAGTACTCCAAGGAAATGTGTTGTCACCTATGCTGTTTATCATCCTCACGGATTTTGTAATACATAGAACAGTTGGGGATGGTGGAGAAGGATTACACTGGATTGGTAACAGGGAATTAGCTGACCCAGGGTAAGCAGATGATGCCGTCATTATTAGCAGAACACCACAGGATTTGCAATGCTTGCTTACCAGAATGCATGAAATAACACATGAGTTTGGGCTCTAGATGAATATAAGATAGACAGCGAGGATGAGAACGGAGTATGCAATGGAAGATGAAAAAGGATTAATGAGGTAGAATCATTTAAATATTTAGGAGTTATGATATCTAATACAGGGTCTTTAGAATTGAAGTTTAATGAAAGATTGATACAAAGCAAATCAGACAATGGCTAGGTTAAGTAAAATTTGGAAATCAAATCGCCTGAAATTATATATATATATATATATATATATATATATATATATATATATATGATAAATTTTGCACATTTAGACGTGTTTTTCATATTCAAATAAACCATATATTATTATATATTAATGTCTGGAATATCTTAACGACCTTGGGATCACAGCCCCAGTCGAAATCACACAAAGACCAGAACTTCTGACTGGCCGGGAGTCGAATCCTGGTCCGGGAAACTTGTACAGACAGTGATTTACCACTTATATATATATATATATATATATATATATATATATATATATATATATATATATATATATATATATATATATATATGTTTAGTGAGATCGGTGTTACTGTATGGACATGAGTCCAGGTATGACAATGAAACAATATCTGACAGATTTTATAGATTTGAGAACAATGCCCTCAGAAGAATATTGAGAGTTAAATGACAAGGCAGGATTAGAAATGAAACTATACCGCTATATGTGGATGAGATTATGGTGAGGTATAGATGAAGATGGTTTGTGCATGGTCATCGCACTCCCAAGAGAGATTAATACACCATACTTTTAACTGGGCTCCTCAAGGCATTATAAGAGTTGGAAGACCCAGGCCTACATGGCTGAGGACTATGAAGCATGAAGTAGATGATGATAAATGGAGAATTATAGAGACGACATGCGAAATCTAACTGAGGCCCTATAGGCATAGACGATATATATACATATATATATTCGAACATAACACACACACACGCATACATACACACATGTATATATGTATATACATATATGTGTGTGTGTATGTATATGCGTATTTACATATATTTATAACTACAAAATTATAGCTGACTTGTTCTTAATAGAAAAGGATGCACAGGTAATAAATCATCGTTATCCACGAAGCGGGATGTCGCATCGGGGAATACAGATCATTTATTCCGCAAGGAGAAGAAAGGGAAGCACCACAATCCTGGACTTTGCGTGAGCTGTAAATAAAACAGAGGTACGCGGATGTGTCGAAAGGGGGATTAGACTCGTTCGCCTTGTTCCGTTAGCTAACGATCTCTCTATGACAAACATCAAGGGCAATCACTGCTGATGTCATCAATCATTTCAACGGAGCCCATTGTTATTCCAAAGTCGGGACCCAAACGTTTTCTGTGACTAATTGTTTCTATATTTACTTTCACATGCACACATCTTTATAAATTTCTTTGGTGTTTAAATTCAGGTGAAAATAGAGATAATATTATTTCTAAAATATATATTAATATGTAACTTGTGCCTATGATTAGTATTTTGTATGTATATTCAAACCTGTTCCTTATGAGAGATATTCATGTCAATAAATGCTTGCAATGCAATGCAATTACAATTCTCGGTGTAACGTACAGAAGCACTGTAGACATCTTTCATTAATTCCCGGTTTCTCAAATACCTATAATCGTACAATACAGTTAGGTTTAATAAAAAATCTCATTGTCAATATACTGTATATCTTGGATGTTACTCTTATTGATGTAAGAGTAAAAAAGGGTTTCAAACGAATTAGTTGTGAATTGGTTTAAAGTGAAAATTACGGGAAAATAAGTCAAAATTTTCCCTAAAACAAAATCAAAAGGTACATGAATAAAGGAAGAGTCGTAGGTGAAGACCATTTTTATTCTCTTACGCTCGTCTATTTTTTTTTTTTACTTTTTATTCTCAGCATCTTATTGTCCTTGCCATTCAGTTTGTTACAGTAAATCGTATAACCAAATCATTATTCATATAACTACTTTACAAAAATAATAGTGATAATAGTAGCATTTTGTAGCATTGTTAATGCCAATTATAATACTAAGAGAAGAAATAGTGATACTGAAACTAAAGTGACCCAAGACTACAAACGAAAGTTGTTACACGCCTGAAACCTACCAGTAACAAAACCGGCGATTTTGCCCACATTTAAAGAAGAGTTTAAGAAATATTCAAAGATTTAATTCGGGTTCGTTTACTTTCCGCTACTCCAGTCAGTGTGCAAGAGCCGTGAAAAGCAGGCACAAATGGCCTTACTGAGATCATTACGACACAATGTAACCTGGGATCACTTTCCCGAACGCCCAAGTAACATCATTTCCCCATAGCGACCTGTGACAGATTTTAGTCAGCGCCATTTCTCGGGACACCAGGGATTATTTCCTTTCTTTCTCATTTTCTCCTCTTCAGCAAATTACTTTATTTGCGTCTCTTTCTAGCGACAGCTTTGTCCGTTTAGACTATTTTTATTCTTGTTTTTTATCTTTCTTTCAAATTTTTTTGACATGTTATTATGAACTAGATAAACTCCTTGGCTTGGAAGTGGGTGACGATTTTATTTTTCCATATATTTCAAACTAAACTGACAAACAACTATTACTATTACAGTTTTATCAAATATATTGATATCTGGCACAAGCACGCCCAGGAAAGTTTTTAGTGAACTAATTTTCTGGAAAATTTAAAGGTGACAATTGTTTATTCCTTTACGAAGTTTAATTGTTATTTCTAACGCTCATTGCAATCAATATTTCTGGAAAATACTTTCTTTAGTTTACTGCAATCACTATTTCTTACAAGTCTCATTTAGTTCTATATACTTTATTGTTGTGGCCTGATTGGTACCGTCTCTGCCTGGTGTTTGCCAGACGGGGGTTAGAGTCCTGATCAGACTTGTTAGTGCCTTTAATGCCTGCAACCTTACCATCCTTGTGAGCTTAAGTTAGGGGGTTTGGGGGAGCCTATAGGTCTATCTTTTGAGTCATCAGCACCCATTGCTTGGCCCTTCCTGGCCCTAGCTTGGGTGAAGAGGGGGCTAGGGTGCTGATCATATGATATATGGTCAGTCTCTAGGGCACTGTCCTGCTTGATAGGACAATGTCACTGTCCCTTGCCTCTGCCATCTAAGAGTGACCTTTAAACCGCTAAAGGGCCTCAGTTAGATTTCACCAGTTGTCTCTATCTTGAGCTTTAAATCAATGTTTCTCCATTCATCATCTCATACTTTGCGCTTAATAGTCCTCAGCCATGTGAGCCTGGGTCTTTCAACTCTTATAGAGTGCCAGTTGAAAGTTTGGTGACAATCTCTCTTGGGTATTATGAAGAGCATGCCCAAACCATCACCATCTACCTCAAACCATGATCTTTTCACACATGGCACTCGAGTAATCTCTTTTATAGTTTCTTTTCTAATCCGGTCCTGCCATTTAACTTCCAATGGCAGTTAAATTCCAATTCTAAAGACCCTGTATTAAAGATCATAGTTCTTAAATATTTAAATGATTCCACCTCATAGATCCTTTCTCCCCCCAATGATATTTCATCCTCCATTGCATATTCCGTTCTCATCATCTTCTGTTTAGCTTGAGTTTCTATTTATCTTTCTCTAAAAATCTAAATATACATAATTAATATTTGTAAAAGGAAAGGATGCTTGATATATATAATGTCCTTTAATTATCAATGAGTATTAACTAAATGATAAACAACTTATTTTTAACATAAAAAGTAGTTACATAATTACTTAACCACTGCTAGCCTCCAATATGAATTCACATACAGCGAGCGAGATGGAATAGTATTAGGCCTGATAGGAGAGCAAAGAGAGGGATATGAGACAAAGACTTCAAGAAATGTCGACGAAAGATAAAAAGCAGAGTCAGGCCCTTGCACACTTGATTCGTGGTACAACATTCTACATTTTATCCCCTGTCTAAGTTTCATAACCAGCAGTTGTTATTTGGTTTGAATCTTGGATACTCGTACCAACTAGACAATTCATTAGGTGATCTATGGACTATCTTCTCGAATCAATTGTCAATGAATGTTGCTTTCTTTAGATGTATTTTGAAGGTATTCAATTACCTAATATACAGTACACACACAGATATATATATATATATATATATATATATATATATATATATATATATATATATATATATATATATATATATATATGTATATATATACACACACCCACAAACATACACTAAGTTAATCTCTGTGATCTTATGGTACTAAGATTACTCTACCTAAACGTGATCAATAAAGCTTCTCTTCAACAAAAACAAAGCTATTAAACAAAATGAGATGCAGTTATTCCCAATGTCCCTAAAACCTAGATTTTTTTCCTCCCATTTATACCGTCAGTCTTTCACATTTTGACTCTTTGTAACCACAACTTTCAGCGTTAGTCTGAAGAACCTTGAGATCTGGACTAGTAACCCTTTCCATTCCCTGACTGCCACTGGGCGAAGAAAACGAAGGCGGTCTTTCCTGGAGACCTCCTCCTCCTTCCTCCCTGATGCCCGTGAACTTCTTCACCTTTGCCCTAAATGTTGGAAGTGTACCATTATCTTTATCTGTGACGTATCTTTATAGCCTTAGAAAAACACAAAATGAATATGCTTGTTTGATTAACAGAGGCAATAAGAAGTTTGTAATTACTGAAGAAATTTACAATAGTAAGACTTAGCAGTTCAAATAACTTAATCGGATGAAAATGAGGAAAAAATGATTGTGGACGAAAGTACCGAAAGGTAACAATGACGAATCGAACCCACGTCTTTTTTTTTTTTTTTTTTTTTGCTTCTTACGAAAATAATATTAGCTTTGAAAGGGCCCAGTTGGAGTATCCGATTAAGAGAAGAAAATTCTGACGATTAAATCGCTGGTTTATAGCCCAACCAACAAGAGGCATACGATGTTATCTGTGAAGCTAGCAAAGAAATAGGCTCTTCTCGAAAGGTAGGTGCCAGATGAGACGGACACCCTGGCCTACAATGAATGAAGAATGTAGTCTCTTCCCTGTGTATTTGAGTGTACGCACTTTTAGTTTCGTTTTACGTTAAAAACACAATTCCCTTCTCAACATCTTCTGATCGATCAAACAAATGACTTTACATTTTAAACCCCCCCCCCTCTCTCTCTCTCTCTCTCTCTCTCTCTCTCTCTCTCTCTCTCTCCTAACCTCATATATTAACCGTAAATAAATCAGTGACCATGAATTTCATACTTGTCAAGTGTGACAATACGCTTAGGAGACACCGCCCAACTTTC
Organism: Palaemon carinicauda; assembly: GCF_036898095.1. Taxonomy (NCBI): domain Eukaryota; kingdom Metazoa; phylum Arthropoda; class Malacostraca; order Decapoda; family Palaemonidae; genus Palaemon; species Palaemon carinicauda. The sequence goes on along the minus strand of NC_090725.1, from coordinate 130,013,445 downwards.
GTTGCATTTGATAGGTTTTTACAAGTATATAAAAGTGAAGTATTATTAGAAAAGAAATTCTCATAAACAATTTGTCCATTATCGTTTTGGTTGTTCACTTAGCATGCACAGGTCTCCCTGGTAAAATAATATTTCTTTTCAGGTACTTGCTTTATGATTAAAGTTACTAAACAATAATAGCTCACATCCTTCTACTTCTCATGTTAGGAATACATTTTATACAGAACAAAATAAACAGAGATATGTATTGGTTAATATAAAAGAAATGGACTTGAAACAATGAAATATGGATATCTCAAACCAGTTATACTACACATACAAAACAATATGATAAAATGAAAGAAAAATACAGATTTTTCTCTGAAAGTCTAACAGTTATACGACGGACAGAGGAATTTGGTGGAAACGTCATTAGAAAAATAGAAAGAACTGAGATTACACTCATATACGGTTTTATACATTCGTACACACACACGCACACACACACACACACACACACACACATATATATATATATATATATATATATATATATATATATATATATATCCTCCAACACCTATTGACACAAAGGGCTTGGCTTAGATTACACCAATCGGCTCTATCTTGAGCTTTTAAATCAATACTTCTGAATTCATCATCTCCTACTTCCTGCTTCACAGGCCTCAGTCATATACGTCTAGGTCTTCCAACTTTTCTAGCGCCTTGTGGGGGCCCAATTAAATGTTTGGTAAACTAATCTCTCTTGGGGAGTGCGAAGAGCATGACCAACTCCATCTACCCCTCACCATGATCTCATCCACATATGGCACTTGAGTAATCTCTCTTATAGTTTCATTTCTAATCCTGTCCTGCCACATCATTCCAAATACTCTTCTGAGGGCTTTGTTCTCAAATCGACAAAATCTGTTGGATATTGTTTTATTGTTTACACGACTGATGTCCATTCAGTAACACCATTACCACTAAACTGATATACAGTATAGCCTGACTTTTATATGTAATTTCAGGAGATTTGATTTCCAAATTTACTTACTCTAGCCGTTGTCTGATTTGCTTTTATCAATCTTTCATTAAATTTAAATTATAGAGATCCTGTATTAGAGATCACAGTTACAAAATATTTAAATCAATACTTCTGAATTCATCATCTCCTACTTCCTGCTTCACAGGCCTCAGTCATATACGTCTAGGTCTTCCAACTTTTCTAGCGCCTTGTGGGGGCCCAATTAAATGTTTGGTAAACTAATCTCTCTTGGGGAGTGCGAAGAGCATGACCAACTCCATCTACCCCTCACCATGATCTCATCCACATATGGCACTTGAGTAATCTCTCTTATAGTTTCATTTCTAATCCTGTCCTGCCACATCATTCCAAATACTCTTCTGAGGGCTTTGTTCTCAAATCGACAAAATCTGTTGGATATTGTTTTATTGTTTACACGACTGATGTCCATTCAGTAACACCATTACCACTAAACTGATATACAGTATAGCCTGACTTTTATATGTAATTTCAGGAGATTTGATTTCCAAATTTACTTACTCTAGCCGTTGTCTGATTTGCTTTTATCAATCTTTCATTAAATTTAAATTATAGAGATCCTGTATTAGAGATCACAGTTACAAAATATTTAAATGATTCTACCTCATAAATCCTTTCTCCTTCCAATAATATTTCCTTTTCCATTGCACATTCCGTTCTCATCATCTCTGTCTTTCTTCTATTGATCTTGAGCCCAATCTTCTGTGGTATTTCATGCATTTTGGTAAGCAAGCTTTGCAAGTACTGTATTGTTCTGCTAATGGGGACTGCATCATCAGTATACTCTAGGTCACCTAATTTCCTATTACCAATCCAGTCCAATCGTTCTCCACCATCATCAACGGTTCTATGCATTACAAAATCCATGATTAGGATAAACAACATAGGTGACAACACATTTCCTTGGAGTACTCCACTGTTCACTGGAAATTCATTTGACAGGACTCCACTAACATTAACTTTGCACTTACTGTGCTTACGAACAGACTTAATCAAATTTACCTATTTAAGAGGACCTCAATAATGACGCAGAACTCTCCACAAAATGGGCCAGTGCACACTATTAGAGGCTTTTTCATAGACCACAAATGTCATCAAAAGTGGATTTCTATATTCTACACATTGCTGTACAGCATGTTTTAAAATGAAAATTGGGCCAATATAATTTCATCTCTTAGCTTTTCATAAACTCTTCGCTCTAGTCTCTTTAGAATAAGCATACTATATATTTTCATGACAACTGATGTGTATGTATATACATACATATATATATATATATATATATATGTATGTATATATATACATATATATATATATATATATATGTATATATTTATACATATATATCTATACATATATATATGTATATATACATATATATATATATATATATATATATATATATATATATAAATATATCACCTTACACCATTTCTATCAACAGAGAGGGTGACCCAAGACTGATATGGATTTCCAGCTTGTTAAGTAGTCTTAATGATGAGGTTGTCGCCCTAAGTCCTTTTTTATTTAACTAATTGAGGCTGTCTCTCACCCACAGGTGTGTGGGCTGGTTTATAAATTAGTAAGGCCAAATGTGGCTCAGACCTAATACGCATGATCCCAGTGCTCTATCACATAGCTGCATTCTCCAATCCAGCTGATTAAAACTCAAAAGGTAATATACGTAGACATGCATGCTTGCAAGGCGATGTGGGCATGTGTTGAGGATGGATAGTGAGAAGGGAGTGAGGAGGGCTTGGGAATATCCTGTGAGGTAGGGTGGGGGGGGGGGGGTGTGTGTGTTGGAGATAAAAACAAAAAAGAAGGCAGTGAATTAGATGGCAGGATAATGTGAAGGATGATATGAAGAGAAAACGTTTTGTGGAAAAGGATGCCTTTGGTAGAAGGCATTCGAGAGGGCGCGTCAGACAACCGACCCCCTTAATGTAGGGGTAACGGTGGGAAAGATGCGTGATTCCATGTATGTATGTATGTATGCATGTATGTATGTATGTATGTATGTATGTATGTATAAATATATACACATATATTTATATATATACATGTATGTATCTATGTATATATATACATACATATATAAATATATATATATATATATATATATATATATATGTGTGTGTGTGTGTGTGTATATATGTATATATGTATGTATGTTTATATATGTATATATATATACATATATATATATATATATATATGTATAAGTATATACATATATATGTATATATACACATATATACTTATAAATATATATATATATATATATATATATATATATATATATATATATATATATATATATATATATACACACCTTTTACTCCTTTAGGATATTGGTATTGCATTATTATTTTCAAGCATTTGATGATAGTCTATGTGTATTTTATATTGGCAGTAGTTTCATTGTGTAGGAATTTTTGGGTGATAAATACGAGAGTGAAATGGGTTCTACTAATTTCGAATTCTGCCAGACTTGTTTCTTCAACTCATACCAAATTATCTTCCAGAATAGACCTCATTATGAATTTGCCAAGCAACGTTCGGAAGTTAGTTTAAAAAAAAAATTAGTTTTGAAGAAAAATGGATGAATCTTCACGTCGACTTTCTCCAACAGAAGTGAAAGAAAGGGAAACGTCGTCAAGTTCTAAACACCCGTGAAAGAAGACGTTGAAGCCAAGGAGTTCTTTGTATCCCAAAATCTCGTTACGCTATCGTAAATAAATCCTGTAACAGACACGTCGTATTTTTTTCCTCCGCTTTTCTACTGACTCTGAGCATCGTTGAATACTGAATGTTTTACGACCCAACCAACCACTTTACTCCGGGTTAACGCATGAGGTCAAATTTGCTCTCCTGCTCAGTGATCCGAAAATTCTTTCAGCAGCGCCTTTCTGTTTTTTCCTGTTTTTTTTTTTTTCTCTTACATCCAGTTTCTATACCAGGGATTGACCCTTCGAAACATTGACATGAACACTCCTTTGTCTTATGGCACTCTAGATTTGCCATTCCCATTTCGAAGGGGATGGGCCCTTGGAATTATTGCGTCTCCTCCCTCGCCTGGTACGGATTCTTTCCTCTAAATTTCTAGAATTTACACCGGACGGTAGAATTCTGTGAATGACACAGCAGGCCAATAAGATATGAGCTTAATCTTTTAATATACATCCATAAGATGATTAATTCCTTTTCAAGTTTGCTGAAGTATTTCTTTTAACGACTTTCAGCTTGTTTAAGGGAGACAATGAACTACACTCGACATTACTATTCCTGTTTTTATCAAATTTTATTGTAAATTCGAGTGATTTAATCTTTAGAAGATCGCAATTGAGTAACAATAACATGGCTGATGGTTCTACCTCGGTCTTCTCCCGCCTTTGCGCTTCACATCCACTTTCTCCCTTAATAATGTCACCGTATCCACGTGACACTGCCTGGCAACTGGTCCTCTTCAATCGTATCCGCGAAAAGCGAAAATCCAATATTTCTGAGTTCATAATCTTTTTCAATACGGTGACCACTAAATCTCTTTGCGCGTATGTAGGTTTTATCATCCCACAGATATGTTTTAGACTAACGGCCTTACTGTACTGTTTGAATTTGCGTAAAGTGAAATCTTGACTTTTTATGAGATATTTCGTTTATTTTCACGCTTCATTGTTCAATATACCAAGTTACAGTTGGCGGCACGATGATAATTTGTCAGGCAGCAATTTACCCGGTTTGTGTTATTTGCTGTTGTTGTTCTCGAACTCAATCACTTCTATATCTATAAAGGCAATGTGACGAAATCAGCTTTTATGCTTCAAAATCTACATCTGCAGCTGCATATCTTACCTTAAACAACATAGAACTACAATATGTAATATTTTGAAAAAAAAAAAAAAAATATTGTAAAGAAAATTGGCTTCTCTGATCGTCATCTCCGAATTCTATTCAAGAATTTTATATTCTAAATTATCAAAATATCATTCTTTATTCCACACTAATAAAATCTACAAACTATGCTTTATAACAATAGCAAAGGGTCCATAAAAATTATGATTTAGAACCATCAACAATTTAGTATTGAGAATAACTTCTTTTCTCTTGACACATTAATAATTAGATGTCACTCATATCTTATAAAATATCTTGATGAGTACTTCGGGTCAGGTTTTACATAATCGATCCCTAGGTATAAGATGAACGAGTATTTTATGCATAGTGTATCTTTGACCTTATGATGTGAAACGACATCTTATCTAAAAAAACATAGGAAAAATCAACACAGTTTGAAGACGGAAGATTAATTAAGATTTCGTCGGAACTAGAATGTAAAACTTATAATAAAGTTGAAAGATTTCAATTATTATACCTTTAAAAAGGTCTATGCGAGTGACTTCTCATTTAGAAAATCAAATATCATAACTACAATAATTAGAATACTTTTCTCAGTAGAGAAAATGATAAATACCAACAGCTGTTTCTGGTTAGACTTTAACGAGCATTCTGGAATTCCTCAAGGATTCGCAAATAAAGGGACTAATGCACTGGTTTTCCATGGTCCTCGTCCTTGGTTACTGATGAAAACACATAGGAAACGGGTTTTTATGGATGTTGATAAGTCGATAAGAAAATTCAACATACAACATAAATCTGCACATGTATACATACACACACACGAGCAGATCGAGAAAATCCGAAGGCTAATGCAAAACTAACGGCAATTTAAAGTTGCACAACCCCATGTTACAAGTATCATTATTAAATATAAACGTTATCTTAAATAGACAGAGAAAAGTGTGAAGTGTCCCGCCGTTAGGCTACACCTTAGCCCAATAATGAAAGCAAAATGAGCAACACCCTAACCCTAACTGCTGCACGCACCACCATTTAAGTCCATAGTGTTGGTTTCATATACTTTATAGAAAGGACGATGGTCTGTGTTAGTGACATAGAAGACACTAAATTCGGCAGTTTTGTTTACATGGTAAAGCCCACGGGATAAGGGGTTCTGGTCTGGTGTCAATCACATATATTAAAGCAAAAGACCTGAAGTGTGTGGCAATAATACCAGCCTTTCTTATGAAATGTAAGTAGTCTTAAAAACAAGGTATTTAGGTCAGAATTAGCTGATTTACGTTTTTGGATATGCTAGAAAGGGATTTTGTAATGCGTAGAACAGTTGGAGATGGTGGAGAAGGATTGAAGTGGATTGGTAATAGGAAATTAACTGACCTAGAGTAAGCTGATGACGCTGTCCTTATTAGAACACCACAGGATTTGCAATGCTTGCTCACCAGAATGCATGAATTATCACACGAGGATGGCCCAAGAAAAATAGCAGACAGATGATGAGAACGGAATATGCAATAGAAGATGAAATTTCATTGGAAGGAGAAAGGATTAATTAGGTAGGATCATTTAAATATTTTGGAGCTAAGATCTCTGATACAGGGTCTTTAGTTAAATTAGTTTAATTACAGATTTAAAAAGGTAAATCAGACAATGGCAAGGTTAAAAAAAATTGGAAATCAAACCGCCTGAAATTACATATAAAATCAGGCTATATATCAGTTTAGTAAGATCAGTGTAACTGTATGGACATGAGTCATGATATAACAATGAAACAATCTCCAACAGATTTAGTAGATTTGAGAACAAAGCCCCCAGCAGAATACTGGGAGTTAAATGGCGGGACAGGATTAAAAATGAAACTTAAAGAGATTACTCGAGTGCTATATGTGGATGAGGTTATGGTGAGGGGTAGATGGAGATGGTTTGGGCACACACTTCGCGCTTCCCGAGAGAGATCAGTTCACCAAACATTTAAATGGGTTCCACAAGGTACTAGACTAGTTGGAAGACCCAGGCCTACAAGGCTGGGGATTATGAAGCGTGAAGTCAGAGATGATAAATGAAGATGTATTGAATTAAAAGCTCAAGATAGAGATGACTGGCAAAATTTAAGCGAGGCCCTTTGAGTCATTAGGCGTAGGAAGAGATGATGATGATAAGCAAGGAATCTAGGCCTTGAAAATATAACTCATATAAATCAGAATAGTTAAAGATTGGATAAATTCTCTTGCTTGAGGGTACAATCGAGCACACTATTCTATCTTATTTCGCTTCCTCTTGTATTGTTAAAGTTTTTATAGTTTATATAAGAGATATTTATTTTAATGTTGTTACTCTTCTTAGAATATTCTATTTTCCTTTCCTCACTGAGCTATTTTCCCTGTTGGAGCCTCTGGGCTTGTAGCATCCTGCTTTTCCAACTTGGGTTGCAGCTTAGCTAGTAATAATAATGATAATAGTCAAAATTTTGCTTAATTTCATCCACTAATAACAATTGCTAATTAATTATTGATTCTCTTTCGCATAAGAAATACATCATAGCAATTACATTTTACTATAAGAATAAAAACAACATTGTGTCATCTTCATACTATACTCTTTTGATTCCCAAGATCAATAATATTCACGTAACGAATACGGAATGAAACTCCCTTGTCCTAGTGGGACACCGGTCATGATACATTGAAAGGTCGTCGAAAATTAATTATAACTGATACACAGTAAAAATATCAAGTTCTATTGGATACCGGTCGTGGTAAGTCGAGAGGTCTAAAAATAATCAGTAACAACAGCTCTCAATTGTTGTTCACTTACTACTGGCACAGATTGCATATTGTAGAGTCAAAACCAAGATTTAAATTCTTCTGTGCTCAATGGTTAGATCAAATTTCTAATTTGGGTACACGTAGATTGAGTAGCGAAGTGTGTCCAGCTACGATGATTACAGCCTCTGTTTACAACTGTCAAAGAATCGTGACAATAATTGTACGGGTTATCTAGAGTCTTCGAGACACTGCTAAGAATCTGCCACAAGATTAGAAGGAGGGTTCGCGTCATTTACAAGTTTACTGTTTGTTTCACACGTGATATTATAACAAGAGATTATGGTCATAAATAGTAACCGTGTCCCAATTGATTTTTTTTCTTTTTGTTTTTACCACACAAAAACGTTTTGATTCATTAACCTCTAGGTCTAACTTAGGCCCTTTCGTCCCAATTTTTTCACAGGGTATGGCAGTGAGATCTGGGATTTAATCCCATCCAAATTTTTGTCTAGTAATTAGCATTACACATTTTTCTTTTATCGTCTTGGGTGCACCATAAAGGCTTTCTTCATAATATTAGTATGAAATATTAACGTGAGAAATATTCAGTAAAAAAAAAAAAGTGTCCCTAGACGGTCAGATCAAATGATTTAAACAAATCTGTGTTAAAGACGTGAATATGAAATACCGAGTATTTATGGCTATATTGGGTTATGGTGGAAACATGATTTACATCGTCAAACTTTTCTACGTTAACAGCAAAATTGGAACATCATCTCTCTCTCTCTCTCTCTCTCTCTCTCTCTCTCTCTCTCTCTCTCTCTCTCTCTCTCTCGCTCTCTCTCTCTCTCTCTCCTCACATCTGACAACTTAGTCTGATATCGAGCTTTTGTTTAATTGGTAAATCATGGACACAGCTTCCTTAGGTTTTCCAATATAATATAACTCAAGGCAGAAGATTGCATTTTAAAGGGCTGTATTCCTCTTGGTAGGAGAAATACACGTAAATGGCCAATGAGCACCGCTGCTGGGGTTAATGGCAATCAAGCTTTTCACTCTTGTAGGATACCGGATGAAGAAAATAATAGCACCATCGTTGCTCTCTCTGATGTGAAAGTCACAAAAGGACCTCACGATTAATCAATAGTCGAATTTTCAATGGTAAGGGGGGGCTGTGCAGATAAGAAGAAATGTATTACAATTCATTTGTTTAAGAAGAGAGCCTCGATAATTAGGCGCTTACCGGGAAAAATGCCAAAGGGCCGTGTGTATGGAAGTGAGAAGACTAGGGTTGTAGCTTAGCTAATAATAATAATAATAATAATAATAATAATAATAATAATAATAATAATAATAATAATAATAATGCAAGAACTGAGGAATGGATGAAAGATTACAATATGTTAGCCGTGGGCCCTGCATTGTTTTTTTTTGGTATGTATATGTGATGAAAATTAACATTCTATCGTTTTCATTGAAAATAAATTTCAACCTTAAATTGGGACTTCATATGAAAGGCAAGGTAGCTATAAAATCCTTTAGCTCCTCTGCTGGTATGATTCCTAGCTACCCAGAACTTCATCTGAAATATATATATATATATATATATATATATATATATATATATATATATATATATATATATATATACATATACATATATATACATATATAATTGATAAAACATACACACAACTATGTGAGTGCACGATATAGAATAAGAGGAATAAGAGCATATACGTGTCATATATACACACTTATATATGTGTATATATATATATATATATATATATATATATATACATATATATATCTATATACAGTATATATATATATATATATATATATATACATATATATATATCTATATATTTATATATATATACATATATATACATATATATATATATATATATATATATATATATATATATATATATATATATATATATATATATATATATATATATATATATATATATATATATATATACAGTGTCCCAAAACAACGTATGTACTCTTTAACTTTGAATAGCTAATAAACTTTTATTTTCTATTTCAGACTTGATTTTGGAGTAAGAATGGCGGATACTGGGATTACGTTCGAGCAAAAAAAATTTGTTCTGAAAACATTCTGGAAATGTGAAAATAAAACTGAAGTGCAAAGACGATTTACGAGCGAGTTCCATAGAGATGCCCCAACACGCGTCACCATTTCATGAATCGTAGATAATTTTGAGAATCCTGGGACCATCCAGTGCATGAAAAAAGGACATTCAGGACGAAAAAGAACATCGACAAGCCCAGGTAAAGAGCAAGATGTTATTGCTAATGTTCAGAATTCCCCAAGAAAATCTGTTCGTCAACTGACACGTGAAACAGGTATCGCAAAATCGAGCGTCCATCGCATTTTGAAGCGTGCTCAGCAGAAAACCAAAACCAATTGACGAACTTAGAGAGGCAATTAAAGAAGAATATGCTCAGATACCTTGAGAAATGCTACTAACAGTTTGTAGTCTTATATTTTCACGATGCAAAAAGTGTATTGAGCAGAACGGCAACCAGTTTGAACACTTTATGTGAGCTGATTTTTTCTTAACATTCTCAAATTGTCCCATGTATCCTTACTTTTTCGCTGTGAACTCTCAGAATCTTTAAATGTTCATTATTTCTCTCCTGTGAATTTGTTTTCCACGTTAATATCAATAAATTGAACAAGTTGTAACAATCCAAAGAGTGTATACATTATTTTGGGACACCCTGTATATATTCAATAAATAAATAAATAAATATATATATATATATATATATATATATATATATATATATATATATATATATACACATATATATGTGTGTGTGTATGACCTTGTCCTATATATCGCAGTGATTCACATAAGGATAATTCTACTATATATATCATGTGACTAGTGTATCTTGGATATAAAGAGGATCACTATCATTTGTAAAAGGAAGAATAGATCAGAGCTAATAATATAATTTGATTCTGTTCTCAGGGGATTTTGAATCTATTTTCTTGACACTTAGTATGTTATAGATCCCTGATATATATGTATATCAAAAGTTGAACTTTGCATCAAAATAGTAAGTTGTTATTTTCCAAACTACTCTGGACGAAATAATATAAAACAGAAACAAGCAATCCAAGTTTTCGAATACATACTTACATGCGAGACAAATTATTCTAATTATTATCAAGTTAGCTCTAACATTGTTCAAACATTGAATAAAATTAGAGGAAAATTTGGACAGAGTAGTCCAAAATGTACAGTTTATCTATGTTTCCCACAAGTTCTCGACACCCATTTTCTATAACAGACCGTAAATGATATATTACACGGGGTTATTTTGGAATAACCTCGTCAAATAAAACTCGTCTTGCATCAACCAGATCTATAAACTAAACGGAACCCCGAAAAATATGTGAAAATGGGTTGATATATGAGACTTTGAAAATATAATTTTACTATTAACGTATCTGTTCTTGAAACAGTTCGGTAACAATGGTACAAAAATCTGTAATCAATATTTATATTTTATACAGATATACACATATAGTATATATATATATATATATATATATATATATATATATATATATACATATATTCATATATATATATATATATTCATATATATATATATATATATATATATATATATATATATATATATATATATATACAAAGAATATGTGCCATCATTATGTAACTAATAAATTGAAGAGTTCAAGCTTCTAATATCTTAGCACAAAAAAGACGATACAGATATACAAAATTAGTAGAATTTATAGACAGTTTATAAAGTATCTATTTCTTCTACCGTCTGACGTCAATAGTAAATAAATTTCCAAACAATAATTTTGATACTACATAATACTAAACAAACAAGCACACATACATATATGCATATACATAAACATATTATAAAATATATACAGTATATAAATGTGTGTATTATATATATATATATATATATATATATATATATATATATATATATATATATATATATATACATATAAATATATATATAAATATATATATATATATATATATATATATATATATATATATATGTATATATATATATTATATATCTATATTATATACGTATATTATATACACATATATATAATATACATATATATATATATATATATATATATATATATATATACATAAATTACAGCAGTGAAAAGGTCCAAAGACTGATATCATGTCAACATGCTACAAATACTACATAATCTTCAACACGGTTGCTAAAAAGGGTAAGAGAGTAAGTTCAACCGTTGGCTCTACATGGATATTACAAATGCAATTCATCTCAATTACTACTCCTAGGTTGATAGTAACGTAAGCCTGTCAAGCAGAGAAGCTTCCACTGTCCGTAGATACATTATAAGGTGTAAAAACTTTTCCTACATCTTTTGTATGACGCCGCCCTAGGCCAGATACAACAGAAACCTTGTGAAAATAACTCGAACTGACTCACTGTCTCTGGCAGCAAAAATACCTTATCAATTATTTCTTGATTTAAACCCACGAGATCCAAATTTACTAGGTGGTATAGATATCATTATTAGTAATTCCAATTGCTACAGCAGTACCGTAGTCTATTAGTGACAGTAATATTCCAGGTCACCGTCCATCTGACCACAATCATTACAGAAACGATTTCTCGTAATCCACCAGAATCAACTGGTTTGACTTAAATGATGAGTACTGAGTTTGGGCCATATATCGTTCCTAACCATAGACTCGGATAATAATATTCTTAAGGCCCTTCCTTCTCTTTTAAAACATGCAAGGCTTATGATGGGTGTCTTAGTCTAATTCAGACAAAACCCTTCTTTTTAGAATGTCAAGGTCCTTCCTTATATTAAAGCCATCTAAAACTTCCTCTACAAATTTGAAAGATCTTGAACTCGGTCTTTTATTTTTGTTTTGTGTTTCAGTCTAAAATGTTTATAAGACTGAGTATCTTTTAACCCAGTAGCAGTGTTCCTTGTATTAGTGATAATTGACATTTAATACATTGATTTACTATTCTGTTTTCTGTAATCTGCCTGTCTTCATTTGAAACTTTACGTGTCTGCAACTCATTTCTCCCCCATGATATCTTTTAACCCAATCAATAATACTCTAAGTAGTAAATACTGGTCCGGTAGGAAATTAGAAGACAATTATAAAGGATTTTTACAGTCAGCACTAATGCTACTATTCATGAAATTATTTAACACATTATTACAATCATGCTTTGAGGCCTATACAAAACATTTATAGGCTCTCTCATTTTTCCGAAGAGGGGAGAATGCTACTTGTCAACGCATAAACTAAAATATAAATGCCCACCTTACTTTACAATTGTGTAGAATTCCATAAATATATATATATATTTTTTTTGTTATCCCAAAATTGAATCCTTTGTTGCTAGCCACAAGGTAAAGTTTTTTTTTTTTTTTTTTTTTTTTTGTATAATCCTTCCGGGAACAACATGTTCGGAAACTACAAATCTCCGCCAGGACTACAGTTCACCCCCCAAAAAGTTACATTTTATCTAAATGCAGTATTTCTAGGCAATCTATACGAATCAAATTCTAGAGATGATGCAATGACACAAATCCAAAGGAATGTTGGAGGTACCGCCTAACTGAAGCAAAGTGTAGTGGCTGGAATACAACCAAACCTCATAAAACATAACTGACTTTATGTTATGAGATGAATTGCCCTCACAAAGTTGAGTTAGAACATTCAATAAAGAAAAGCAGATGTTTACATGCTGGGGAGGTACAGTAATATGCCATATTTCCCCAACAACGTTCACTACGAACATTGAAAAAATAAATCGATTAATTCAACAGGTTTATCAACATAGTATTGTTGTTAACATAACAAAATGTATATTTAAACAACAAATAAACCCATAAATATAATAACTAATGGTAACTATTCATGATGTTTACTATGGATTTTTATATTTTGAAAATATTTATATCATGAGAAATTCAAAACCACAGTGATGAATAAAAGGCAAGTTTTGTATCAATAAAAAGATTTTATATTACTAATTTCAATGCCATATACAGCATATAATATTTACTAAACTGTTAAATAAGCTCAAACTATGCCGTAGTCAAGGCAATATATGTTAATTACTTTCATAGAAAACTATTTCTCTTGATACTGTATACAACATGTTCCAAAAGAGACTAATCATTAGTGAATTTGGGGCACCGTAATTTATAGACAGATTCTAAGATGAATCATTAACACTTGAAACTTTAAGAGTTTGAGATTTTTTGTGATTTGTTGTACTCTCAAAATGGGAGATCTGAAACTTCTCAATAATGCTATGGCCTCATGGATGGGGCCTGTAAGTTATATTGTGATGATGATGACTTCGTCGTTGTTAATTGCAAAAGAAGTGCACTCCCTCTATCATGGTGCGAGGTTTATTAACACTGAAAATAATTACTGTTACGTGAAGGTTCTCATGGTTCTTAATTTTTATTAATTGAATTGCGAGTATTCTTCAAACCACTTGCTAAAGTATACATTTTTACGCATCCCTCAAGAAAAAGAAATCCAAATCCAGCTAAAAATCTGTCCAAAAGACCGAATAATTCTTTACCAAGCAAAATGAGTCCAAATCCACCCAATGTTCTTGCAAAATCCTTCTAAAAATATGCACATTAACAAAAATACAGAAGTCACGATACAGCATTCTTGGTGGATGTAAAAAAAGTCAAATATGAAATTAGAAATCAAATAAATGACCAACAAAATATAAGGGCAATTTGTTCACGAAGTAACTTTCTTTTTACATTAGAATACTAAATGTATGATTATCAAAGTACTCGTGCATAAATATATCTGCATCAGTGATTTGAGATAAGCATCGTATAACACTGGGACTTTCAGTCAACAAAATCTTATTTACGTGCCAATAAACCAAATATATTCAAATGCACAAATTCCTATTTAGGGATAAGAACGATAAACCAGTGTAGTTTGCCTTCGGAGAAGGCAATCCTATTCAGAGTTTTATGAAGATTTACACTTACAGTCGCTCGCTCTCTCAACAAAAACAAATTTGTAATCAATGTTCCTCTTCTCTGTCCGTTACGAAAATAAGGAAAATGAATTACCTCTTTAAGGCCAATTGCAACAGGAACAAAGGTCTGAAAACCAATAAATTAGATGAACAGGTTTTGATGGAATCGAAGCAGAACTTCATAAAAATTCGGTAGTGATCTCTAAGACGATTACGCGAAACCAAGCAAGGCGGATGCTGCAGTGATGTTGCAAGCGGTCTCATCTTCGTTCAAGAGAATGGGTAGAGCCACCAGAAAATAAAATGCAGTGGAAAAACGGGAAGGTGAGGATGAGGGAGGATGACGAAGTGCTAGTAAATGGAAGAAAAAAATAAGAAAGTGGACAATGAGGTAAGACGAATCCTGGAATCGAGTCGAGGTGGCCTTTCCCTCCAGCCCGTCTCACAAGTCCTTGAGGTTCGTGTCAAAGGTTACCAGACTAAGGTGGATCAGTATGCTAGGTCACGCTCCACCGCCCATTTGCATACTGGGGCGTGCAAGGGATAACGTGAGTTGGAAATACAGCCTCTTTGAAGGGGATATGGAACACTAAGGGATTTGACAGAGTTCGTAGGATCAGGAATGCTGGCTGTCCTAACACCTACATCGAAGAATATATATATATATATATATATATATATATATATATATATATATATATATACATATATATATGTATATATATGAGCATGTCTATATATATATGTATGTATGTATATATATATATATATATATATGTATATATATGAGCATGTCTATATATATATATATATATATATATATATATATATATATATATTTATAGAAGTATAATGTTACCTATCTTGGGGAAGATATATATATATATATATATATATATATATATATATATATATATATATATATATATATATATATACAGTATATAGTATATATACAGTATATAGTATATTATATCGTATATAAAAATGTCATATTATTATTATTATTATTGTTACTACTACTACTACTACTACTACTACTACTACTACTACTACTATTAGCTAAGCTACAACTCTGGTTGAGAAAGCAGAATACTATAGCCCTAGGGCTCCAACAGGGAAAACTAGCCCAGTGAGGAAAGGAAATAAGAAAATAAATAAACTAAAAAAGTTATACCGAATTAAAATAAAACATTTTTAGAACAGAAACAACATTAAAATGGATCTTTCAAATATTAACTATAAAAACTTAAAAAAAAAAACCAGAGGAAGAGAAATAAGACTGAAAAGTATGCCCTAGTGTACCCTTAAGCAAGAGAACTCTATCTCAAGAAAGTGGAAAACCATGGTAGAGAGACTATGGCACTACCCAAGACTAGAGAATAAGTGTTTGATTTTGAAGTGTTCTTCTCCTAGAAGAGCTACTTTTCATAGTTAAAGAGTCTCCTCTATCTTTACCAAAAGGAAATTAGTCACTAAACAATACAATACAGTGGTTAACCCCTTGAGTGATGAAAAATGTTTTGGTAATCTCAGTGCTGTCAGGTCTATGAGGACAGAGGAGAATGTGGAAGAAATAGGCCGGACTATTCAGTGTATGTGTAAGCAATGGAAAATAAGACGTGACCAGAGATAGAGATAAAATGTGGTACTGTCTGGCCGGTCAAAAGACCTACATTTTGGAAGATATATATGTATACAGATATTTGCATATATATATATCTTGTATAAGTATATATACATACATATACAGTATATACATATGCACATCAATATTATTCATTCAGATATTTATTCAGATTTGCTTAGCATATATGTGTAAATATACACTGTATACTTACATACACACATACATAATAACTTCCTGTATATATACAAACAAATACACACACACACACACATATGTATGTATATATGTATATATTCAAATAAGCCAGAAATTCTCTCAGTTCCAAAGGGAAATTTCGTCAGTGATAAATATTTCTACCCAGCCAAGGATTCGAACTTATGACTGATAGGAATAAGAGGAAACATTGGACATTTAGCCCACTCGGCTTTAAGGAGAGATAAGAATTAATTCCAACCCTGCTATATTTAATCCTGCCGAATTCAGTATTTGTACTTAGAACCAAAATCAACCCATATCCACCATAACAGCTGATTGGAATGTATGTAACACTTGGCAGTTTTGATGATAATTTTATCATTAACAGTTTCGATTCTTATTTTTTCAAATAGTCCGCAAATACTCTTTAATATGGAATTCACTCTGCCTGGATCTGAGATCCCATGGCAGAGCGAATTAGACATAAAAGGGTATTTGGGGCTTATATATACATATATATATATATATATATATATATATATATATATATATATATATATATATATATATATACATATATATGTATATATATATATATATATATATATACACACACATTATATATATATATATATATATATATATATATATATATATATATATATATATAAGTATAAGTGTGTCTGTACATTTAAGTTTACTTTTATTCAAATACTAACTGGATTTGTACGTCACTCATATTTTCTTGATTCATATTTTAGACTTTTTTCATCTAAATGGGTTTTGTTTCATAGAATGTGTGCACAATGTAAATAATAATAATAATAATAATAATAATAATAATAATAATAATAATGATGATTTTCGATATACATTTCGATGAAAACCGAACTACATATGGAGAGAGAGAGAGAGAGAGAGAGAGAGAGAGAGAGAGAGAGAGAGAGAGAGAGAGAGAGAGAGAGAGAGAGAGGGAGAGAGAGTCTGAAGGAAAAGAAATTCATTATTTGCAAAATACCAATATCTTCGTACGGCAAAATCGCATCACGTTTTCCTCTCCTCGTAAATGTTGATCTAAAATCCAATATTATTTTTATTGCAAGGCGGAAGTGCACGCTTACACTTTTGGAAAACTTCAAATATGTGATTTAATAATCAATAGACGTTATGTAAGTTAGGAAATAAGGACTGAGGGTTGATTAATATCTAAGTAAAGGTCTTGAGACAGAGATATTTGTATATAGATTATCTAAGGTTTATGGGATATATCATAAATAGTTTTCTGCGAGAAACTTTTTTTGTTCGGGTGAAGAATTGCAGACTAGGCGAGATTTATAGACCGACTGAAGATATATTGACCTGAAAAACTGAGAGATCAGTTTTTCGATCGCTGCTTCTTATTTTGACTGATATATCAGGCATCATTTCATGAAAAATCAAGACAATCTTTAAAGAATAAAAAATATTTAACAAACAGATGAAGTTAAATAAAAACATGTATGACAGGTAACATATTATAGGAATGACGACCATTGCAGGCTGTGTGAGAAATCAGAACTAAGAACAATAGAATGATTGATCATTCCTGACCATGATAAAGAATAAGGTGGAATCCAATGAGGATTTATGAAACCAATAAAGATTCAAGAATGAAGGGTCAGAGGCCGAGCGAACGTAAGATTCAAGATTTAAGAGGCCAGCGATGGAGATCACAAAATTTATGATGTGAATACTGTATCTAATCGGAGATACAGCGATGAGTTATCATTATAATGAACACCTTTTACTAATTATGATCAGACAATTCTAAAAAGATAAGAATGCTACTGATTTGATTTCTAGGCTTTAACAAAATACAAAAGCATTAAGTGTAACAAAAATAAAATATGCGAAAAGAAAAGACAAGAAAATAATAAAAGTGTTTGAAATCCTTGAGGATATTGCATCAGAGAAGACACAAGGTTTAAGTCAATCAAGGCCACCGTACACGGAACTGTGATATAGTATTACAGTTCCTTTGTAGCTTACCCGCACCCCAGAAAGAATGTTCATTTTTATAGAAAAGGTCACTCTATATCTATTTCTGGGCAGCGAGTCATGGTCAGACTCATCAGATCACTTTGCAGGAGGAGTTGGAGACACACTAAAGACGTTTGAGATTAAGAATGATACTGTAAGTCCTTTCTAGAAATAAGCGTTGGAATATGTATACACAAGGCATCATAATTTCGGGTTTGGTGTTCTTAACCGATTGACTATAGTTATCTGAAATGACTAATCACCAGACAAGAAATCCGTAAGCATTTGGGTATCTAACGGACAAATTAATCGATACAAGGACACAGTTAATGGGCTAATAAGTTATACTTATACCATTATTTCATCGTTTAATAATATGATAGATTAATTGAATTTTATCTACCAGTATCAGCTAGTGAAAACGAAATGAGATTGAAAGTCAGGCTAGCATATGTACATATATAAAATACATCAACATTTATGATTGCACACCCACACACACACACACACACACACATACAACAAAGGTTTTAGCTTTCTGGAAGCGGTGTAAACATTGTAGAAGGGGTGCATTGAGTGCAAGTGGAGATGCAGCCAGTAATCTTATCCTTCTGGAAGCCTCGTAAACGTTATTAAAAAAATATTCTCTCTCTCTCTCTCTCTCTCTCTCTCTCTCTCTCTCTCTCTCTCTCTCTCTCTCAGAAATACAGCTCTGTTGGTTTTTCCGTTAGCTGGTATAATTACATTGATATAGAAAGTTGTTGAATACCCACTTCTAAAGCCTGCCAGCTCTCTTGTTTGTTTACTGTAGCCCTAAAAGCAAAGCAGGCTCACACATGGGC
Organism: Palaemon carinicauda; assembly: GCF_036898095.1. Lineage (NCBI taxonomy): Eukaryota > Metazoa > Arthropoda > Malacostraca > Decapoda > Palaemonidae > Palaemon > Palaemon carinicauda. The sequence goes on along the minus strand of NC_090725.1, from coordinate 129,994,014 downwards.
ATCAGACAACTCAGTAGAACTGTCGGCAAGATTCATCCCAGGCAGGAACAATGTAATCGCCAACAAGCTCAGTCGCCAGGGACAAGTGGTCGGTGCAGACTGGTCCCTTCATGCACACACACATGACACATGTATATATATATATATATATATATATACATATATATATATATACGCAAAAGCCAGTAAAAAATAATAAAAAGCTTTAGTACCAAGCGCTTTCGTGTATTTTTAATACACTTCTTCAGGGTTCAATAAAAAGTGAGACATAGTTGAAGCACGTCAATAAGTAAAATAGGATAAAAACAAAAAACAAAACTATTTTGAACAATAGAGAAATGATAGAAAAACCTAGTCAGCTAACAAGCTTTGTCAAACAATCAAACAACCCACAGCCAAAATTTGTACTTGAACGTAAATTGGTCATAAACAAAAAAGGTAAACACAAACCATATAATTCTGAATTGTTGAACAATATTGGTCATAAGGAAATTATCCAATTTATATAAACCAGCACTAATATTGAAAACACAATCCGACTTTATCTTTATAATACTTCATTCTATAATATTTCTTTTCACAATATCTTTACAGAATAGTAGCTCTTTAGAGTTCTTCCAGTCTATCAAATGATTATATTCATTCATGTGAACGAATAGTGCGTTGGACATATTACCAACTCGAACGCAGTATTTATGTTGATTTATCCTTGTTGCCAGCATTTTACCACTTTGCCCAATATATTTCAAATTACAACCATTACATGGAATTTCATATATGCAGTCTACACTATTACAAGGAGAGTTCTTTATCAAAATACACTTTATAGTACTGTACAAGAATTTCTAAAAACAACATTAACCTTAAAACATCTTAAAATTTTTGGTAGGCAGAGAAAACTATCAATATACGGTAAAACTAATAAATTATCATGATTAAAAGATGTTACATTGTCAATTGCATAATAAGTTTTTTTGGCTTTTTGTAATGCTACGTCAACTAGGAATTTTGGATACTTCAAATTAAAGGCAATATCGTATATTCTTAAAAACTCATCATCTAAAAATTCTGGGCAACAAACTCTAAGAGCTCTCAAAAACATCGAGGAAAAAACAGAGAGTTTTACTTTAATATGGTGATTAGAATAAAAGTGAATGTAAGACGATACATTCGTGGGTTTTCTAAAAACGCTAAACTTAAATCTATTATTATGTCTATGAACATTTACATCTAAAAAGGTCAGAACAGAATTTCTTTCTGCCTCAATTGTAAAATTAATAGAAGGAACCAGTGAGTATAGTCTATGTAAAAAAAAACCAGATAGATCTTCATTTAAAGGCCATATACAAAAAATATCATCAACATAGCGAAACCACAAAACTCTTCCCGGCAAAATATTCACTAAAAGTTTCTTCTCAAAAAATTCCATATAAATATTACTTAAAAGAGGTGATAAAGGGTTACCCATTGCCATTCCAAATCTTTGCTCATAAAAATTCCCATTAAAAGTGAATTTACAATCTTTGATGCACAGTTTAATCAATTCTGACATAGTATTACATGGAAGTGAAAATTCATAATTAGTCACCTCTTTTAAGTAATATTTATATGGAATTGTTTGATTGTTTGACAAAGCTTGTTAGCTGACTAGGTTTTTCTATCATTTCTCTATTGTTCAAAATAGTTTTGTTTTTTGTTTTTATCCTATTTTACTTATTGACGTCCTTCAACTATGTCTCACTTTTTATTGTACCCTGAAGAAGTGTATTAAAAATGCACGAAAGCGCTTGGTACTAAAGCTTTTTATTATTTCCTACTCGCTTTTGCGTACACTAAGTCACGTGATCCTTGTGACAATAAAGCACACACACACACACACACACACACACATATATATATATATATATATATATATATATATATATATATATGTGTGTGTGTGTGTGTGTGTGTATGTGTGTGTGAGTGAGTGCCAATATTGTATTTCAAATACTTCTCAAAATCATCAAATTTGCTCTACCTTGGAAAGTGTCGGCAAGGGCTGAGATATAAACCTATGCTTTTGGATACCTAAATGAGAGTCGATTAATCCATTCAATCATGTTGATATTTAAATGAATATATCAAATGTCCCTTTTTAATAAAAAATAATAATTCCAGATTCGAAACGAGGGCACATTAGATACACTCAACAGATGTGTTAGTAACAAAAAGTTATTGTATATAAATTTTATATATATATATATATATATATATATATATATATATATATATATCAACCACAATGGCATTTAATACCGAATTCTACTTTGGGACTACATATCCACTGGAATTCATTTATGGTAATAGCTTCTGGCTGGGCAGTCATTGTCCCGATGTCAAAGATTCTTCTAAAATTCATCAGTATTTGGGATTGGGAGGAAATGTTAAGATATTTTAGGGTACAATGCTCTCTCTCTCTCTCTCTCTCTCTCTCTCTCTCTCTCTCTCTCTCTCTCTCTCTCTCTCTCTCTCTCTCTCTCAAGTCATAAATAATTGGGATTGGTAGGAAACGTTGGGATATTTTGGGGTATAATGTTAGAAAAGAACTGTTGCAAAGACTAGGATTAAGACCAATATTACAGTTATAGGTATTTTCCCGAGATTCAATGTCAGCCACTTCACCCGAAGTAAGGCCATTGTGATAAATGAAAGGCTAAAGTCCATATGACAGAAAAAGAAAGTTACATTTAGAGATACTCGGTATACTTTCTATGGTAAGAAACTTATAAAAAAGAGATGGAATACATTTTAGTGAAGTAGGTAAGAGAAAATACGGAAACCAACTTCCTTCTCGAGAAACTTGAGAAGTAAAGCAGTGCTCAAAGCCAATGACAAAGTATCAACTATAATGAAATATGCGCGAAAGCACATTTACAGAAACCAGGAATAAGCAGACTGGTAGAATCTCATGATGATGATAATCGGTATTAATGGAGAAAGATAAGTGTACAATGACCGAATCAAGAAGAAATAAAAAAAGAAATGTCAGCTCACGGTATGGTGTTCCCTTGACAATTACGTCGTATACACACAGTAATTTTACTTTCACTTCTCTCTCTCTCTCTCTCTCTCTCTCTCTCTCTCTCTCTCTCTCTCTCTCTCTCTCTCTCTCTCGTTCATCTTCCGTAATGTGATCATATCAGTCTTCTCAAGTGGCAGGGGATTGAGATGCATTACTGTCAATCTCTTATTACGTTTCTATCGAGTGTGCTTTATCTTTTCTTTTAATGCACGGTGTCCTTGGCAATATTATGCTTTTTACGTATACTTATAACCATATTTTTTCTTACTCATATACTATCCCCTTTTATATGCATGAGAGTAACAATTATAACACTGGTGCTATCCCAACATTTGATATAAAAGCAGTTGTACCAATTTAGTTTATATTAATTCACTAAATCGATAGATCAATATTGAAACCCATAGACGAATTACCTGATGGGAACAAATTTGTTTCCTAAGTGTTACGATTTCTTGTGGTAAACTCCAAACATATGAAGGCAATTACTGATACACCCCCCCCCCCCCTGAAACGATTATCATTCTCAAATATTAGATGCAGCGGACAAACGGCATCGATTTTACATTTATCAAAGCATATGTTCATCAAAAGATGGAGATTTCATGACTATTAATATAACGAAATGCGCAGTAAATAAAGAAAATGTATGTGTTTAAATAATTTCCACCCTGCTTTTGTTTACCTCAAGGCAGAACAATCTTCAACTTTTAAAGACACTTGGTTGCCAATTTCTTCTGGCTTAGTCCGACTTTCCTCCGGCCACTTCATCATTTCCATCACAGAGAAAGAACATGACGTTGTCAATTGTATCATACTTAACAGCCACTGCCAACTCTCCCCCCACAAATAAAAATTAAAGTTTCTAGTTCTGGAAACTGACTCCGATGACTGTGCATATTCTTAGCAATGCAAATAATATGTTGAGACGCAATTCTCATTCATGTAATATTGTGCTTGCAAGGACAATTAAATCCCAGTAACCTGTTCTACTCGTGACTGGAACTGTCAAGTCATGAGATGTGCAGATGATAAACGTGTTTTCTCGCACTGATATATAAAAAAAGATTCATTCGTTTAAGCTTTGTCGAAAAATGCATCAGAAAATAATTCCATGTTAAAATAAACATATGCTTGTTATGGACATAGAAGATCTAGTTAACTGAAAAGGTAGGTGAGATAATTAAGTTTGAAATCAAATGAAACAGAAGAGCAATATAAGGAAAAATCGACGAGAAAATTATATGCAGTTGAAAGAGTTACATAAAAAGTCCTTAAAATTGCAGGATTGGATTATGGAGTTATCAGAAAGTATTGTTGTTTTGAAAGGCAGGCAGAGGGAGCTAAATAAGCGAAGGGTTGGATAAAAAAAAAAAGAGAATGATAGCAAATGAATCAAAAAAGACTATTTGTGGTGCAATTTCAAGAGAGATGGATTATGTTAAATGGAATACGGTGAACAAAAAGAAGGTGAGAGAGGAAAAGAGTCCTTGTAATTAAGAAAAGGGGTAAAAAGTGAACTAAGATTCCCGGGTAAGAAACTATCAAAATGAAGTAAATTCGAAAAAGGAAGGACGATGTACCAATAAATCTCGCAATGCCAGATGCAAATGGAAGAGTCCTGTCTATTGAAAATAACAGTCCAAATACCTTTAGCTTTAATTGAATGTGGGTGATGGAAAAGGGGAAAAACTAAATGATACAGTTGTGGAAGGTGTTAGTTTAAGCTTGAGAATGTGTGTGATGTTACTTGTGAGGATACAAGGGGGCGGTAAAAAAAAAAAAAAAAAAAAAAAAAAAAAAATGCACAAAGAGTTGCTGGGATTGGACATGAGATCTTGAAGCAAGATGTGAAAATGTAATCAAGTAGCTGACCAGGCTGTGTAAGATATGTGTGGATGGGGGAAAGGATCTAAAAGAATCGGTGAGAGAAATAATGGTTCTCTTGTCGAAGGGTAAAGGTGATTGAGGCAACTAACAATTACAAGGGCATAAATTGGCTTAGTATACCGAGGAAGGTATAAGGTAGAGAAATGGCAGAAGGTTTGATACTGGAAGAACAGTGTGTTTAGAAAGGGAAGAGAGCTTGTGGATTGATTACACATGAAAGAATGATAAAAGAATTTACAAAGAAAACAGAAAATACTGTATGTCACAAACTTGGAACTAAAGAAAGCTCATGATAGATTTGATACAGGCAAGATGGAATAGTGTTAGAGATGCATGGTACACAGGGTAGATTGCTTAGAGCGATAAAAAGATTTCACAGTGGAAATTACACGTGTATGCTGGAGAGTAAATGGTTTGGTGTATAAATGAGGCAGAATAAAAGTGTGATATATCGCGTTATATTAATTGATGGAGTGATGCGAAAAGTCAAGTGAAGGGACACCAGGTACAAAATTAAATGAAGATGAGCCATAAATCGAGTACAGGAAAGGTGAGGTGATTTCTATATGAAACGGTAGTGCTTAGAGATAGTGAAAAGAAATTGCAGAGAAGTGAGATAAACAATTGAGAGTAAATTTGAGACAGAGTAATACTGATGGTAAATGGA
>NC_090725.1:129973393-129985893 GCF_036898095.1 Palaemon carinicauda | reverse complement strand
ATTGGAAAGGAAAGGACTATGGTATGTAACCTAGCGTCAGGGTCGAAACATATCAAGACAGAAGACATTATCACTTTGCTAACTTTTGTGATAACTAGCAAAAAGGAATAAACATGTGCTTGAAATGAATAAATATATGCTAGATAGAAAAAATGGAACGCATATTTGCACAGCAATATTATGCACCATCTGCTATATCACTACGACTCCTACTCTTGAATTCAGTCTTGATAACAAATCTGAAAATACCATAACCGATCCACCCGTTTGGGCAGTGTTGGTAGTACTGCTCGGCGGATGAAGCTAAGATGCTAGGTTAACAGGCTGAAATTAAATGGAAAATTGAAATCGACCAGAACTAAAATATCTTCTTAGCAAGGGCAGTAGAGCTACACTGGGAGCTCCATGTACATTGGAAATAATTGCTAATGACAACGAGTCCAAAGTTCGTAGATGAGAGGGAATCGTATTTAAATACCATACTCGGCATTAGATGCAAAACGGAATGCACTAAAGGAAAACTTTAAAGAGATAAAAAAAAAACGATAATACCTGAAAAATAGGTGAACCCACTTTGACTCGAATTGCAAGGAATGATAATTTGCTGGAATTCGGTCCCAGCATGTTTCTCAGAAAGAAGCCTTTTGGGGTTTTCCTAAACCTTGTGAGGTTCACAGTGAGGTTACTCCAAGCTAAGTAATGCACGAGAGCCTTATTAAATGATAGAATAGATGAAGGCATAAGTATTACTTATATGTGGTTCAATTGTAATAAGGAACAATTCAATCGGTATCAGGTACAGAGGAGGTTAGGCTGATATAAAAAAATGTGATCTTCAAAGTATTATAATAGAGGCATTCATAAATACAAATATTGCATTTATACTTATACTGTACGCGCATGCTTATATTATGTAATGCAAAAAAAAAAAAAAAAAAAAAAACCCCGAATATGTTATATATGATAAATTTTAAGTAATATATGTAAAGAATAATGTTTATGAGTAAAATTTCGTTTTCTACAGACATATATCAAGGAAAAAGAAAAGAAAAAAAAAAGATATGTCCTCTCTTCATATTACCCACCAGAAAATACGAGAAAGAATGTAAAAAGATTGAAGTTTTATAAACCGGAGTAATCCAGCATCCTTCCTTACCTGAAACAGATACAGTATATCATTTTGCTGGGACAACCAGCAATTTGCAAGCGCATTTTCAGTTAAGATACAAAAAGGCATAAAATCCTTATCTCCAGAGACAGAAAACCTCATCTTTGGAATTTGAGGAAAACTTTACAATCAGCCCAATCTTCATTTCGAAGATTTGACACATGAAGACGACCTCTATATGTGAAATAACTGGAGAGTTAACAACACCAACTAATTGTTGATCTTCGCTAATCATTTTATTCTTATTTGTAAAACACTTAACAACGATCATCATCATTTGATGACATTGAAAGATAGATCACTTTTTCCTAGACTTCTTTGTCTGTGGGGTAATGGATTTTTCTACTTATGCCATGAGACCCGGCACTGGGAGACCATTCTCACGCAGAAGTTAAACTACGATGTAAAAATCAAGAGGTTGGACAGCCGGATGGAGGAAAAGAAGTGGGAATGGAATTATAGTCGAAAGATAAAACGTCTACAGTGCACTGCTATATATAAGTACACTGTCGGCACTATCACACAGCAAGGATTTATTTTTTGTCCAACTTAGGGTTCACGAATTATATTTTAGGTTTTTTCATTTTTTCAAAGCTTCATTCCTTCATTGACTTCAAATATATATATATATATATATATATATATATATATATATATATATATATATGTATATATATAAAATGAGAGAGAGAGAGAGAGAGAGAGAGAGAGAGAGAGAGAGAGAGAGAGAGAGAGAGAGAGAGAGAGAGAGTTACAATGATCTTAGCCGTCCAAGAGAATTTGATGTTTCTCGGTACAAAATGAGGAACAAAGTTCTTACTCTGCAAAATAATCAAGGTGAGATGAAGGGTTAACTCACTCGACAGCTCCGCCCAATATCAGATGGAAAGGGGAAATCTTGACCACCTAATATAACAGGCGGTTCCGATTTCCGATATAAGGGACTGTCCAAGAGTTAAGTAAGAAATTATCCTAACTCACGCCTTAATGCCTATCCCCTGTGCATACTGATTTGATGGGTTATACCTCCTTGGAAAAGGTCCTGATAATTACCCATATACATAATACACCCACACATACATACATACATACATACATACATATATTATCATTATTATTACTTAATACGCTACAACCCTATTTAGAAAAAGCAGGATGCTATAAGCCCAAGGGCTCCAATAGGGAAAATAGCCCAGTGAGGAAACGAAACAAGGAAAATTAAATATTTTAGGAAGAGTAACATCATTAAAATAAATATCTCCGACATATACTAAAAAAACTTTAACAAAACATGTGTGTTTAAGTGTACTCTCAAGCAAGAGAACTCTAACTCAAGAAAATGGAAGACCATGGTACAGAGGCTATGGCACTACCCAAGACTAGAGAACAATGGTTGGATTTTGGAGAGTCCTACTAGAAGAGCGGCTTACCATATTTAAAAGAGTCTCTTCTACCCTAACCAAGAGAAAAATGGTCACTGAACATATACAGTGCAGTAACCCCTTGAGTGAAGAAAAATTGCTTGGTAATGTGTGTCGTCAGGTGTATGAGGACAGAGGAGAATATGTAAAGAATAGGCCAGACTATTCAGTGTGTCTGTAGGCAAAAGGAAAATGAACCGTAACCAGAGAGAAGGATCCAATGAGTACTGTCTGGCAGTCAAAAGGCCCCATAACTCTCTAGCGGTAGTATCTCGACGGGTGGCCAACCTACTACCTCTCTCTCTATATATATACACACACACACACACACATATATATATATATATATATATATATATATATATATATATATATATATATATATATAAAGAACCACAGGGAAAATGAAAATATGAAATATAATATTAAGTCCTGACTAGTGCCCTGATACTTCTTCAAGAAAAGTATCACAAAACTAGTCAGGACTTAATCCTATATTTCATATTTTCATTTTCCCTGTGCTTCTTTTGCACCTAAGCATCACGTTTCCCTGTTATTTTTATGCACACACATATATATATATATATATATATATATAAATATATATATATATATATATATATATATATATATATATATATATAGAATTACTTGCTAAGCTACAACCCTAGTTGAAGAAACAGGTTGCTATAAGCCCAGGGGCCTCAACAGGGAAAATAGCCCATTGAGCAAAGGAAACAAAAAAAAAAAAAATATTTCAATAACAGTAACATTAATATATATATATATATATATATATATTATCATCATCATCATCAGCCATAATTACTCCACTGCAGGACAAAGGCCTCAGATATAACCTACCACTCGCGTCTGTTTATGGTCTTTCTACGTCAGACTATATAATAACAGTAAATTTTCTTAGTTTGTCTGCTCATTGTACTCTCTTCCTCTGCTTATTTTGCAACATCTCTCTCTCTCTCTCTCTCTCTCTCTCTCTCTCTCTCTCTCTCTCCGCTATATAATAAAGAGCAAGTGTCTAGCTATATAACGGATTTTGAGCGAAGCGAAAAATCTATTTTTGGGTGAGATGGCCATGTCGTCCTGATGGAAGTTCCTATAGGGTAGCTTCCTAGGGTATATTACAACTACGGCGATATTCCCAGAGAATTTACCTTAAGGTACCAGAATTCTAACTCCTGGAGCGAGTATCCCTCGTGAAAGGGATATCGCGACATATCAGAGGACGTATTCTAGACACGTCACATGGCAATCTACTACCTAAATAGAGATTCGTCTCGTAGGAGGGAGATTGACGAGATACGAATTCGGGAAGAAAAAGGGGGGAGCCGCTCCCAAGGCCTCCCAATCCCCCGATTCGTATGCGTGCCTGGCGCCAATCCTGGCGCCATCTGTATTCCTTGTAGCGTACACGAGGTGCTACAGATACTGTATGTAGGGAGGGGTCCTACAGCCCTTTCTTAGAAAGGCAAGGGCGGGTCCATCAGGACGACATGGCCATCTCACCCAAAAATAGATTTTTCGCTTCGCTCAAAATCCGTTTTTTGGGCTCAAGCCATGTCGTCCTGATGGAAGTGTACCAGAGCATTACTGTATCTGTGGATTCTCAGAACGTGCCGTACTCCCCGGAGGTAATTTTTTCCCGGTCGACTAGACCTAGAGACCTAAGATGTTACCGTTATACATCTTTTCAACTAACTATAAACTATGTTAGAGCTTCCTGCCCCCTACAGGGAAGAGTCCTACTAGACTCTGGAAAAGTCTCGAAGAGTACATATATCTATGTACGAATACCAGGCAAGCTAATATAGTGGTCTCGCCCTATATTAAGTAAAGCATAGTTTGTAAAGGACCACTGCGTCAATATGAAATATCGACCAGATTTCCGCACAATACTTGTATTGGACAAAGGTTTTATATCCGCATAGGAGGAAAACCAATGCAACATAGCTTGCATAAAGGAACAATTCTATTAGAATTATCCCAGATAAGGTACATAGAATGAATGCTCAATTATACCAGTAAATTGACACAGGTGAAGGAGACGCAAGGTTCTCAAGAACCAGATTATTGACAGGCAATAAATAGACAGGTTAACCACAATTATATATATATATATATATAAGAAGAGGATAACCCAAAACTTTAAGCATAAGTATGATAGTAAACAGGGCTTGTTTGTCTGAAAGAAAAACATTAGATGCCACTTTTAAGATACCGAGGTATCAAAGTCATAAAAGCCTGTATTACAAATCAATGACATTAGCGTTAGAAACGCTCGGCACACATGTCTGCACTTATGCTAGGTTCACCTTCGGAAATGGAACAGTCTGGATGGGCAACACAGTGCCCTCACTTAGTTTGTAGTACAGTATATAACTACACACTCACCCTGGAATTAATCGTCCCAATTAAGACCACTGTTCCTCGCAGAGTTAAACAGTAGGGTTAACACCGCGACCCACTGCTACCACAGATCTCTTTTAGTTCCTCTACTTGCTTCGCATAGTGGCGAAAGAACACTCTGGAAGACTTCCAGCCAGTGTATGAATGGAGATGTTCAAAATCCATGCAATTAAAGAAATTTAAGAATGAGGCAACTTTCCTCGGATCGTGACCTGCGGGTGTATTGTCAGGATCCGCTCTGCGAATAAAATATGTGATTTTCGCTCTGAGTTGATTCAGAGATAAATTTGAGCCTGATGTTTCTCCCCTGAATAGTTGACCACCCTTGAAGTCTGAAGTTCTATGAAGATAGACCTTTAGGCATTCTACTGGACATAGAGATGCATCTTCTTTCAGAGGGCAGATTCTCCAGGGACCCCACCTGTTGGTGGGTAACTCTTTCTTGGCGAGAAACGTAGGATCCGGAAACAGGTTCAGTTCTTCCCCATCCAGGAACTGAACACGACCTGCCTCTCTCGAGAGGCTACAATCTTACTAACCCTGGCCCCGGACGCGAGTGCAAATTAGGAAAATAACTTTTTGTGTCAAATCCTTTAACGCACATTCTTCATTGCTCAACAGAGAAGCGAAATGAAGAACTTGTCTAAAGACCATGAAATGGGCTTTGGAGGTGCTGAAGGTCTGAGCCTAGCACAGGCTTTCGGGACTTTATTAAAGATCTCGTTACCTAGGTCGACCTGGAAGGCATATAGAATGGGTCTTGTCAAAGCAGACTTACACGCTGAAATCGTGTTCGCTGCCAACCCTTGACCATGGAGGTGGGGAAAAAAGATAAGCAGAAGTCTGTCAAGATCTCCTGCGGAATCTTCGCCTTGACAAGAGGCCACCCATTTTCTCCAAGATGACTCATATTGCCTTCTAGTAGATTTGCATTTATATTCCTCAATGAAGTCTATACTGGCTTTCGAAATCCCGAAACGCTTTCTCACCGCTAGGGAGAGAAAATCATGAACTGCAGGGTCCGGGTTTTCTGTAATGAAGCGCAGACAGTTGACTTCTGGACTCGCTGGGTCAGAACTGGATCTGGTAGTGGTACAAACTTCAGCTACAGTTCCAATGCCAGGAGGAACCACACGCTGTTCGGCCACTTGTGGGCCACTATTGCCGCTACCCTTTGAAGGATCTCAGTTTGTTGAGGACCCTCAACAGAAGGTTGTGAGGAGGGAACAGATAAATCTTGGACCATCTGTTCCAGTCGAGGGACATCGCGTCCACTGCTTCCGCTAAGGGGTCCTCGTACGGGGCACGTACAGGGGCAACTTCTTGTTGTCTTTCGTCGCAAAGAGGTCTATCTGCAGTTCTGGGACTGATTCAGAATGAAGGAGAATGATCCTGCGTCTAAGGACCATTCTGACTCTATCGGTGTGAACCTGGATAGAGCGTCCGCTGTCACATTGCGGACTCCTTGAAGGTGAACTGCCGACAGGTACCACTTCTTCTTTTCCGCCAATCGGAAGACGGCCAACATCACCTGGTTGAGAGGTGGTGACCTCGATCCTTGTCGATTCAAGTATCTTACAACTACCTCGCTGTCTATTACCACTTTATGTGGAACGAATGACGCGGGGAGACTTTCTTTAAGGTAAGGAGCACCGCCCTAGCTTCTAGAAAGTTTTATGAGAAAGGTCTTGAATAGCCTGGACCAAGTCCCCTGGACTTTTTTCCGATGAGAGTGACCTCCCCATCCCTCCTTTGAGGCGTCTGAGTGAATCGTCACCGACGGGGGAGGTGGCTGAAGAAGAACCTGACTTCTTTAGATGTCTGGCTTGGGACCAAGGCCTGAGAAGAGTACTTAGCCAAAGCGGCTGGTCTTCTCAGATCTCTTCACGCGTTTGATGCATAACTTCTCCAAACTCCGATTGCATCCTTTAGCTGTGCTCTTAGCACTGGGTCTGTCACCGAAGCAAACTGGAGAGAGCGCAGTACTCTCTCCTGCTCGTGTCTTGATATCCTTTCGGAATCTTGAAGTCTCTTGACAGAACCCGCTATCTCCTTCCTTTTCTTCGCTGGGGTGGAGAAACGGTGTGACAAAAGGTCCCAGTGGATCTTAGCCACTGGAACTTTTGAGATGGAGAAAGTCGAGACTTTTTCTGTTGATCTTGAAGCCTAGGTACTCTAGGAACTGGATCACTGACTGGAAGCTTGCAAGCATTCTGTCTCGGATGCTGCCCACACCAACCAGTCGTCCAGGTAGGCTACTACCTGAATTCCCTTTAGGCGAAATTGTTTGAGAGCTACGCTCGCAAGCTTCGTAAAAATCCTTGGGGCTATGTTTAGCCCGAATGGCATGGCTCCGAAGGCGTATAGTCTTCGCTGTAGCCTGAACCCTAGGTAGGGGGAGAGTCGATGGCTAATTGGAATGTGCCAGTAGGCATCTGACAAGTCTATAGAGACGGAATATGCCCTCTTGGGCAGTAAGGTCCTTATGTGTTGCAGTGTTAGCATTTTGAATTTGCAATTCACTATGAACTTGTTAAGTGGCGACAAGACCAGAATGACTCTGAGCTTTTCCGAGTCTTTCTTGGGAACACAAAACAGCCTCCCTTAGAAATTGATGGGCTTCACCCTTTTTCTCCAACCGTTCTTGAACGTACTCCTCCATAACGGGGGTGGAGTGTTGGAAAAACCGAAGGTACGGGGGTGGAGTGCTGTACCAGCTCCCGCCCAATCCATTCTTGAGTAGGCTGTGGGCCCAGGGATCGAAGGTCCACCGATCCCGAAATTTCAGAAGTCTCCCTCCTACCGGTATCACCTCACTTGGACTGCCGTCCTGAGGTCTTGCCTTCCTGACCACGACCACCCCTGAATCCCTTTCCCCTTGAGGGGCGTCTAGACGAGCCTCTGGCTGCTCCTCTAGGCTTTGCTCGGAAGGAAGTAGACTGCCCTTCGAACGCTGGGGTGAATGCCGTGGACTGTGTCGACACGGCCTGGGGTACCCACTGAAAGGTGGTCGGGGTTTGTGCCACGATCTGGGGCACTGGGGCAATGGCAATTGCAGTTGCTGTTGCTGTCTAAGAGGCTTGGCTGGCCGAGACGGTAGCCTAGTCCTCATAGTCTTCCTCTTTGGTTGAGGACCCTCATCCGGGGAAGACTTTCTTTTGATAGCCAGGTCCCACTTCTGGAGAAGGTTTCTATTCTCCAAGGTGGCTTTTATCAAAAACTTCTTTGACCAAGTCGGTAGGGAAAAAAGGTCTTTTCCCCAAATGTTGGAGGAGATTAGTTTCTTTAGCTCGTGCCTCACTGTAGCCGAGGTAAACACGAACTCCCTACAAGCTCTCCTTGCCTTGACGAAGCCATAAAGGTCCTTCGTCACTGTGGCCAGATGAGGCTTGGCCACTACCATGAACATTTCATGGACCTTGGGGTCACTTGCCATCGTCTCGAGAGTAGTCTGAAGAGACATTGAGGCAGTCAGTCTTTCTTTTGTATCGAGCTCACTTCGCAAAAGAAAGTCAGACAGCTTAGGGGGTTCCTTGCCGAACTGACGTCCGGCAATATCAGCCTCCAACTTTCCACTTAGAACGTAAGATGGACGTCCTTCCAATCTTTGTGGTCCATAGGCAGGGCCAGCGACAAGGGTTTACACTCCTCTAGGGAGGGGCAAGACTTGCCGGCCTCGATTGCTTTTAGTACAGCCAGAAACCCTTTCTGTAAAAAGGGGGAAGGCTCTAGTAGGCGAGGACACAAAGGAAGGGAGCTTCCTATTCAATGCAGCTACCTTTGAGTTAGAGAAGCCCCTCTCTTTCATCGAAGATGAAAGTAGAGCTTGAGCCTTAGCATGGTCATCACTATGACCTCCTTCGGCTCTGCCTCCTCCTTTGAAGCTGGTTCCTTCCTCAGCCGGACATAACAGTCCGGATATGGTGCCTTGCTGGGCCAGAATTCCACCCTCCAGGGGAACTGAGCCCAGCATATCCGAGATGACGATCTTTCCAGTCGTCATCGACATGTGCTCAGCATACCTCCATGGGTTAGCATCCGAGCACAAAGGAAGGTCTTTCACATTGAGCTTTTCTGGGGCCCATGTGATTCTGCAAGGCACTGCATTCGCAGTTCCATTGCAGCCGCCTTCTCCTGATTCTCCTTCTGCATTTGTTGGATCATTCCAACAATAGAAGAGAGGGCCTGTCCCAGCTCTACTGGGAGACCGGCCGATGTAGAGGGACTTGAACTTCATCCTGGGCTTCTGCAAGGAGGTCTTCCTCCTGACACCCGTCCACATCAGATATCCTGTCATTTAGCTGGATGTCTTGCATCGCGACCGCGACTTCAGCATCCACCTGGATCTGAACTTAGGGGATCTCCTCTTGAGGCTGGGGAATCACTGCATCAGCTGATGCCTTAGGGAAAAGATACGCCCTCATCTTCTCACTTGGAAGATAAGGGCCAGAAGTGTACTTTTGGAAGCCCCTTACCCAGGTACGAAGCTTCTTCCTAGCTATTTAAATGTCTCATTAATCAGGTTAGTGCACACAGTACATACCTGAGGGTCCCAATACCGGAGATCATCCTTGGAGACAGCGTATGCTGCGTGTCTCCTACAAAACTCATGTCCGCAGAGGTTCTTGCTGCTGACATGCAGAAAGCACTTCCCCACTTCGGAGTGTCCTTCTGTAAAGAGAAGAAATTTCCATGAGTATCAAGTGAACTATGTATCACTGGATATGCATAGTATAGCATAACAATTCATAAATGAAAGACACACACTTGTGTTTCCCTCACAACCCATTGTTGCAGCCTTCCAGATAATAAAATCAAAAATGGTTTATCTCTACTAGAGTAACCAATGCAAGGTTTCCATAGGAAACAGGTGGAGCTCACACCTAGGCAATGATTTTAAAAATCCTGGATAATAGACGGGGAAGAACTCTGCTTCCTGTCTGAGGGCAACAGCAAAGGGCTGTGTAAGAAAACACAATAGTGTTAGAAGATACAGTGCTGTACCTAAACTTTTACTATAGTTTTCTTCTTACTGTATATGCTATACAGAAGAATACTAGTACAGTATAGGAGGATGTGTGCCGGCCTGCCTTTGCCGGCCGGCACACACCACAATTAGCTTTAAAGTATACTACTTAACAGCTATAGGGCGGCAGCCCTCTGGTTCAAATGCCTGTGCCGGCGGCAGCAGCTGCCGGCCAGCAACAGCCAGTGTTGGCCGGCAATGATTGCCGGCCAGCAACTACACAAGGTAGTACCCAGCTGCCGGCCACACTCTTGGTGACCGGCAGACAAGGACTGACATAAGCCGGCCGGCAAAGGTACAAGACCGATGCCAGCCGGCAGCAAAAGAACCAGAAGACTACCCCTGCCCGGCTGCCGGCCTCATAGGCCGGCAGCCGGCCTCGTAGGCCGGCTGCCGGGACAGGTACAGCACTAGAAGAAAATAGAATGGATGCCGGGATAAGAGTGTACACAACCCCCCCAGCCCGGCAACCGAAAGAGTGCATATAAGGAAGGGGAGAAACTTAATTCAGGCTTCCTTGACCAATGCCGTCCGGCTCTGCCGGCAGGCATGGATGAGGGACCAAGAGAGGTCCGGGCAGCACTCGAAAACATAAGACCCTTGCCGGCCAGCATCTCAGCCGGCCGGCAATGGCCTTAGTCAATTCCACATCCCAACCTATACTAGGTCCAGAAGTAGAATGACGTACAGTACAGTAATACCCCTGCCGGCCAGCTCTGCCGGCCGGCAGGGTACAGTACAGTAATGGCAAGGCCATTACGGAGATAGAGGGGGAAGGGACAAAAGGGTCCTGCCAACCTTGCTTTAGTGACAGATCACCCGCAGCCAAGAACTCTGTCTTAGCCTAAGGGAGATCTAAGGGAAAGGGCCAGCAATACTTGCCAGCTTCCAAAGCACCAAAGCAAGGAAGGCGTTGCTATTCCCAAGGGAAGATTTTATCCTCCCCAAGAACAGCAACAGGACTTTAGTCTGGTCGATCACAAAGGGAGGAATCATACTACAGAAACCTTCGATAGTGACCTAAGGGAGCTAAGCTCCCTTTAAAAGTGTTAGGTCAGCGAGGGGAACTCTGCCCCAAGCCAGACAACACGGACCAGACTAAAAAACTCTGTTGTTCTGTCCCTCTTTGAACCAGACTCTGCTGGAACAGGAAGGTACAGTAACACCCTAGTATAGTTTTATCGAAAATAAATTCGGAAAAAACCACTTAGGGATAAGCCCAAGGCTTAAACAGAGGGAAAGGGATTGCATACCTTCTCCGAAGAAAAGAAAGCAACCGGGGAGAATAATAAAGTATACTAAGGCTCCATAAGCAATTAACCTAGGCACCAAGAGAATCGATTACCTAATTCACCGAAACTCTCACGTATACAATCTTGGAAATATTCCACACAGTCTAAAATGTATAAAAAATAGCCTAAAGCTTTAATAAACTTTTAATTACACTCGGAAAAACCAAAATCATGCATTAAGTACTAGGACCAAACGACTAGGCTACATGGCCTAGCGTAGGCCAGAATGGCGAATACTTCGCCAAATAATACTAAGCACAAAAGGAAATCCTATGTAACGCTAAATAGCTAAAATTTATTAAGCAAAACAACCAGGAATGTCACTCTGACTAACTAATTTATACCTAGCGAGTGACAGTGTCCAGGACACCTCTGGTAGGCTACGGCTCTTGTATCAAAGATTAATCCTATTAATCACTCAAAATTTTACCAAGAGCCTACATTTATACATAACAGACACTATACTCAACTTATCCGAGGCCAACGAAGACGGAGAAGCCATGAAAAGCTGAATAAATCCAAGATTTGCGAGAAAAACAGGAAAAAACACCGAGTTGTTAAGCTACGCAAAAAGGAATACAGATGGCGCCAGGATTGGCGCCAGGCACGCATACGAATCGGGGGATTGGGAGGCCTTGGGAGCGGCTCCCCCCTTTTTCTTCCCGAATTCGTATCTCGTCAATCTCCCTCCTACGAGACGAATCTCTATTTAGGTAGTAGATTGCCATGTGACGTGTCTAGAATACGTCCTCTGATATGTCGCGATATCCCTTTCACGAGGGATACTCGCTCCAGGAGTTAGAATTCTGGTACCTTAAGGTAAATTCTCTGGGAATATCGCCGTAGTTGTAATATACCCTAGGAAGCTACCCTATAGGAACTTCCATCAGGACGACATGGCTTGAGCCCAAAAATATATATATATATATATATATATATATATATATATATATATATATACATACATACATACATATATATACATATATATATATATATATATATATATATATATATATATATATATTATTACGACTAGCGAATTATGTAAATTCCCGAGCTGCCAAACTCACTTGCTATGTATTACATAATCTAATACACAAGAGAATACCTCCCAGACGTTAATATATATGAATACTCAATATTTAAAGCTCTCAACGTTACAC
>NC_090725.1:129940893-129968393 GCF_036898095.1 Palaemon carinicauda | reverse complement strand
GATCTTTATAACTGAGGATATCAAATGTCCTTTCAGATCTTTAGAGACTGATGATATAAAATTTCATGTCAGATCTTTTGATACTGAGGATATTAAATGTCATGTCAAATCTTAAGAAACCGAGGATATCAAATGATATTTCAAATCTTAAGAAACTGAGCATATAAAATTTCATGTCAGATCTTTAGAGATTGTGGATATCAAATGTCATGTCAGATCTTTAAAAACTGAGGATATCAAATTACATGGTAGATCTTTACAACCTGAGGCTATCTAATGTCACTTCAGATTTCTACAAACTGAAGATATCAAATGCTATGTCGAATATTTAGAAACTGAAAATTTCAAATGTCATGTCAGATCTTTAAAAACTGAGGATATCAATTATCATTTCAGATCTTTAGAAACTGAAGATATCAAATTTCATGTCAGTCTTTAGAAACTGAGGATATGAAAAGTCATGTCATGTCTTTATAAACTGAGGATATCAAATATCATTTCAGATCTTTAGAAACTGAAGATATCATATTTCATGTCAGTCTTTAGAAACTGAAGATATCAAATACAATGGCAAATTTTTACAATCTGAGGATATCAAATTTTATGTCAGATCTTCAAAGATTGACATCAAATTCCATGCTAGATCTTTAGAAAATGAGGATATGACATGGTAGGTCTTTAGAAAGAGAGGATATCCATTTTCATGACATATCTTTAAAACTAAGGATACCAAATTCCATGTTATGTCTTTAGAAATTGAGGATATCAAACGTTATGTCAGGTCTTTACAATCTGAGGATATGAAATTTCATGTCATATCTTTAGATAATGAGAGTATCAAATGCCATGTCAGTTCTTTATAAACTGAGGATATAAAATTTCATTTCAGATCTTTACAAACTGAGGATATCAAATTTCATGACAGATATTAAAAAAACTGAGGATATACAATGTCAACTCAGATCTTTATAAACTGAGGATGTCAAGTGACATGTCAGATCCGTAGAAACTGGGGTTATTAAATTTCATGACAAATCTTTACAAAATGAGGATATCAAATGTTATGTCAGATCTTAGAAACTGAGGATATCAAATGTCATGTCAGATATTTAGAAACTGAGAATATCAAATTTCATGCCCGATCTTTAGAAAATGAGAATATAAAATATGTCAAATCTTTAGAAACTGAGGATATCAAATTACATGTCAGATCTTTAAAAACTGATATTGAATTTCATATTAGATCTTTAGAAACTGAAGATATCAAATGTCATGTCACGTCTTTAGAAATTGAGGATATCAAAAGTCGTGTCAAAAATCTAGAAAATGAGGATATCAAATGTTGTCGGTTTTTAGAAACTGACAATATCAAATGTCATGTCAGATCTCTAGAACCCAAGGATATTAAATTTCATGTCAGATCTTTAGAAACTGGTATAAAATTTCATGTCACATCTTTAAAAACCGAGGATATCAAATGTCATGTCAAATCTTTAGGAACTGTGAATATCAAATTTCATGTCATACATTACAGACTTGGGATATCAAATGTCATTACAGATATTTAGAAACTGAGGATATAAAATTTCATGTTAGTCTTTAAACACTAAAGCATAGCAAATTTCTTGGACCAGAGATCTGAGAATTCACACGATCCAGATCCCATTGAACAGGTTCTAACCAAGGCAACCTAGGGAGGGACTCAATCCTTGAGGTGCACTGAAGTGCCGATCAATGAATGACATATCACCCTTGATAGGTGCCAAGATTACATCTCCAAGATCACTGATCTCTTCGATGTGAGCCAATACCTTCTTGATTCTCCACAGGTGAGAGTCCAGATTTGGGTGCCAAAGGGTTGAAGAAGTCCCGAGACTTCTATTCTCTAACGAGAGAGGTTTCAATATGTTTTATATGTAGATATGCTTACTTCAAGTTCTCTCGTTCTGGTCCTAAGAAGGAATTGGGATGGTAGGTTGACGAAAGAGGTATGACAGCCAGAGGGTCCGATTCCTCAGAGGCTGGAATGGTGACCTTTGTTTTTTGTCCGTCTTAGGTAACATCAGGTGCTTGTACTGCTGAAGAAGAAATAGGAGAGACACAATTGGAGAGTAAAGCCGTCTCTGGAGTCAGCCGGTGGATGTTGAAGAGTCTCTCCGATGTTACCATATAGTTTCCTGAAAATGTTCATACGAGTCATCGGAACGATCACTTGATGTAGCTCACCTTGACCCATCGCTCTGATGCATCGGTAGATCCATATTAAGTCGTGCAGGAAGGATTCTTAAAATTGTACGGTCTCATCTAGTAGGAAGACCTCGGTGCACTGAAAGATCCCAAATTGATGACTCAGAAGTATGGTTATTAGAGTTAGGTAAACGATGTCCCTTGATCCATACTTTGCATGGCGATCTAGTGTGTGATGAACTAACATGTGGAGGCCTAGAGTGAGAAGACCCGAGTCATGACAAACAGACACGTGAAGATCTGGCCAATACTTTGTACGTGGAGTCCTAGTGCATGGAATCCCTGTGTGTGGGAGCATACCTGAGGAGACTAAGTGCATGGAGACCTTGGACACAGCTAGGATCATACGCTTGGAGGTGATGATGCGAGTGGATGTGACGATGTTGTCATATACCACCAAGTCCCTTCTCTGTGTGCTTAGGTCATCCAGTGTCTCACATTCTCCCTGCTGGGCCTCATCCTAGTTGAAATTGTCTCCTTTGAGTAATCTGATGATGTATGAGGGCAATGATGGTGGCCTTCATCCTCACTGACAGTGTGCATATTCATTCCCTTGAGGGGCCACGTACTGGTAGCTGGAGTGTAAGCACCTGTACATCGTATACCTTCACCTTCCTGGGGGTTGGTGGGTGGTACAGCACTGCTTTTTTTCACGAGAGTGTAAAAGGTGGACAGGAAAAGCCTCAGAAGACTTTGTACCATTGGTTTCCTTCTTTGTTTTTGGCGCAGGAGGTGCAGCGTCTGAAGGATCAGCAGCAGAGGGCAAGGTCGAAAATATAGAGCTGGGTGACGGAGGGGGAGGGGGGGTTTACATACAGTTCTTCCCCATGCCAGAAATAAAATTCGATGATTTCCTAGCCGGCGGCAATGCACAAGACTCTTCTTAAGCTAGCAAGATCTCATCAATGGTTGTCTCATCACATACTCCTTCAGCAAGTGGAACAGCAGAGGAGGAGGGCACAGCATCAAAAGTACTTGGGTTCTTATCATCTGCATACACCTTCAGTAGCCTCTCTGCAGATGGTTCACTTAAGATACCTAAGGACCACCCAAAATTCCTCCAATCCCAAACCTCTGCAAACGTTGAAAGGACTAGTGGATCTGGCCAAACTCCAGACATGAATAAGGACATTTCTAGGGCCTTTATTCTACAGTGGTCTAGAAATGGCTGCATTTGTTGTTTTCAATCAGGAAAAGATGCCAGAGGAATGAAGCCTAATCATTCCCATCTATAAGGGGAAGGGAGACATCCAGCAATATGGCAACTACAAAGGCATAAAGTTGATAAGCCATACAATAAAAATATGGGAGATAATTGAGAAGAGACTCAGAGATGAAACAACAATTGGTGAAGAACAATTTGGATTCATGCCTGGAAGAGGGACTGTACAAGTAATATTTGCTTTGAGGCAGATGATAGAAAAACAGCAGGAGAAACAGAAAGGATTACATATGGTCTTTATTGACGTGGAGAAGGCATACAATCGAGTACCACGTCAGGAGCTGTGGAGATTTATGAGACAAAAGTGAGTCCCTGAGAAATACATAAGAATCACCCAAGGTATGTATGAGAGGGCAGAAGCAAATATTAAGAGCAGTATAAGCCTAACAGAAAGTTTCCCAGTAAATGTAGGACTACATCCGGGGTCTGCATTGAGCCCTTACCTATTTGATCTCGTCATGGATGTAGTAACACAAGGTATTAGAGATCAGTTTCCTTGGTGTTTCATTTTTGCTGATGAAGTTATACTGTGCAGCACTAGGCGAGAGATATTAGAAGAGAAACTGGAGGAGTGGAGAAGAAAAATGGAAACTTGAGGATTAAAGATCAGCAGGAAAAAGACAGAGTATTTGAGATTGAAAAATGGGGAGATTGGAGAAGTTAGTTTACAAGGAGAGAGATTGAAAAGAGTTGAAAATTTCAGGTATTTAGGATCAACAGTTGCAGAGGATGGTGATCTGGGGGCAGAAATAAACCACAGAATAGAAGCAGGATGGAAGAATTGGAAAAAAAAAAAAAAGTGCGTGGAGTACTTTGTGACAGGAAAATAGGGGTTAAGTGGAAAGGTAAAGTACACAGGACAGTTGTGAGACCGGCAATGATGTATGGAGCGGATACGTGGGGAATAAAGAACACAGAAGAGAAGAAACAGGATGTGACAGAGATGAGAATGTTGGGATGGATGTGTGGAGTGACAATAAGAGATAAGATACCAAATGAAGTAATTAGGGGTTACCACAGGAGTTAGAAAACTATCAGATAAGATCCAAGAAAGTAGACTGAGGTGGTATGGTCAAGTCATGAGAAGAGATGAACAGTATATTGGGAGGAGGGTGATGGAAATGAAGGTACAGGGAACGGGAAGGAGAGGGAGACCAAAGCGAAGGTGGATGGACTGTATCAAGGATGACCTTCGATCAAAGGAATTAACCAGTGATGAAGTGTGGGACAGAGGTAGATGGAGAAAGCTGGTCAGAAATATCGACCCCACATAAATGTGGAAAAAGATGCAGACAAAGAAGAATATGTATGTATGCATGTATTTTGTGTGTGTATATATATATGTATGTATATATATATATATATATATATATATATATATACATGCGTGTGTGTGTGTACGCGCATACCCGTGTATCTTATATATATATATATATATATATATATATATATATATATATATATATATATATATATATATATATGTATATATATATATATATATATATATATATATATATATATATGTGTGTGTGTGTGTGTGTGTGTGTGTGTAGAGAGAGAGAGAGAGAGAGAGAGAGAGAGAGAGATATCACCTGTCTTTAATGAAATACGTTATAGGCGTTAGAATGGATAATAAGAATGAAACCGACTTACCTATTAGGTGTGAAGAATTATCTTCACGCTTTAATTTTAACTTATCTTCTATCTTTATTTACCTGGTGAAAGATTTAGTTTAGTTGCCCTTCTCCGTTTTCTTGTTTGTCTCATACATAATCTATTTTAGTTACCCTTTCCATTTTCTATCTTATCTAGGGAGATTCTCTGCTCTTGACGTCATGACCGGTAGATTTCTACGGTACTAATTAGCTGTCTGCATGAACTGGTTCTTATATTTGTTATTGGGATTTTTTTTTTTTTTTGTCAAATATGCACTGCCTTTGTCCATTTATCTTTTATTAAACTAATTATTGTATATTCCAGATAGGTTTTATTCTTAAAATTATTCCACTAGTGACGGTAGGTTACTCCTTGTATTCTACAGTATATACAGTAGAGAGATTACAGAGATTCTACAGAGAGATTAATCACGTTTTCTGATTCCGATTTAGCACGCCAAGATGAAGGCCGGGTTGGCCTAAAAGGTCGCATTGGCCTTTTCTTCTGTCTAAGCATCGTTTCCCTTTCAAATGGTCACTTTACGACAGACTGGGCGAAGAGCAAAAGGCAGGTCAGACTCATTGGGCAAGGATCGTTAACCCAAGAAGCTGAAGAAGGCTGTCCAATTCGAGACAGTTTTACCTTGACTCAACAACGGGCGAGGAAGTTTTTGCAACACGAATGTTATTGAAAATTATTCATCATAAATGGCCACATAATGCAGTCATTAATTAGCTGTCATGGCGGAGATGGATTGATTTAAAGACTACGAACAGACACCTAAACTCGACAGGAATATGTACAGTGGACTTGAAATAATCTTCTATCTCTCTAGAGAGCTGGCATTGTTTCGACTTGGATACAATGGGTTAGAGTCCATCCCCAGCACAAAGCATTTATCATAAAAGAATTTCCAATGGATATACATCACCAAGGTTGAATTCGATATTAAATACCATTCGTAGTTGATATTTGTATCTATCAAAGTCATGAGTGTTATTGATACATAGTTTTATATATATATATATATATATATATATATATATATATATATATATATATATACAATTTTACTTTCCGGTCAAGCTCACTGGCATTGCTGAACGTATAATTACTTAGTCTCTCCCCATACCTTGGGTAGGGGAAGAGAGAGTAGCCATACCCGGGTGAGGGTGGGTACCACGAGAGATGCACTCGGAAACTATAATCTTCCCCAAATTGCTGAAACTGCCGTGTTGTAGTTAGGAAAGGGAGATGGAGTTGGAATGGTTGGATCTGTGACTGTGTATGTGTATCTATCTAAATATTTAGTTGTCACTCGTCCGCTACAGAACAAAGGCTTCAGACATGTCCATCCACTACCGTCTGTTTATGGTCTTTCTATGCCAGTTTATACCAGGAAATTTTCTTAGTTCGTCAATCCATCGTTTTCTCTTTCTTTCCCTGCTTCTTTTGCAATGTCTAGGGACCCAATTTTCTTAATGTCCATCTATTATCTGTTATTCTCATTGATATCCTGCACATATCCATTTCTTTTTCTAACATCCCGTTAGAATAACCTCTAACTTAGTCTGCTCTCGTATCCTTGTTGCTCTTTTTCAGTGTTTTAGTGTTAATCCCATCATTCTTTCCACAGCTCTTTGAGTTGTAACTAGCTTATGTTCTAAGGCTTTAGTAAAACTCAATTTTCTGATGCATATGTTAGTACTGGTTGGCCTATCTGATTAAATACTTTGCTTCTTAGAGAAAAGGGCATTTCCTTTCCATACTTTCATTTTGTTTACCAAATGTCTCCCTTCCATTCCTACCCTTCTTTAAATGTCGATCTCATGTTCTGGGATAACGCTTACTGATATTTCTAAGTGCATATATTCATTAACAATCTCTACAGGTCCACAATCCTTATTTGTTGTCTCTGCATTTTCATTAAACATTATCTTAGTTTCACTCATATTCATTTTCAGTCTTACATTTCTGTTTTGTCTATTTAAATCTTTTGAAATTCCTTCCATGATTCACTAAACAGCACTATATTATCTGCAAAACATTTCGTGTAAATTTCAGTTAGTTTTACTATTATGAAATCTCCTCCATCTACTATTAAATCAATGATTCGGTCCTCTTCTCCTGCTAATTTGGCTCTTTTCGTGCATTTTAATGCTTTCTTTACTTTTCCTAATGTTACTTTTGGTACCAGCTCAATTGTTCCATTATTTCTCTTAGCAAAGTTATTTCTTATATCACTACTGTATGGCATCGTATAGAAATCCTCTGCAATTTTTATCACTCCATCTCTTTTGTTGATAATATTACCATTTTCATCCTTTAGAGTTTAGAGCAAACATCTGCTGGAGGTCTGTTCTAAGTCTTCTTTTTATCAATTTGATGCTTCTTCCTTTCTCAAATGTTTCTTCGAATTTTATCTGATCAGGCTTAGTTTGTTTATTATTTTGGTAATTCTGCTATTTCGATTCCATCTCTCTTGGATTTTACCATATTTTTCAATCCCTTCTTTTTTAGGCTTTTGATGTTTTCTGGTAGTTTTCCTTGGTCTTCTTTAGGAACTTTTTTCACTTCTCTTGTGCTGAATCAAATATAAATTTTGCTAGATTATTGTTCATTTCTCTTATGCTTGTTTCCATTTCGTCATGTAGCTGGGGGTACCTACATATTATATATATATGTGTATATATATATATATATATATATATATATATATATATATATATATATATATATATATATATATATATATATATATATATATATGAGAGAGAGAGAGAGAGAGAGAGAGAGAGAGAGAGAGAGAGAGAGAGAGAGAGAGAGAGAGAGAGAGAGAGAATTTTGCTTTTAAAAAAACACGTTATGGATGTTAGAATGGGTGATTAGAATTAAACTGACATAATTCTTGGATATATAATACTTAAAGTTTAGGAATTCTATGATTTCGTGTTGTTTATTCATTCAATAATCCTTTTTTCGAAAAAGTTTCCTAAAAGGGACGACCGCTACTCTCGATGTGACAGACTCCCGTCTCCAGTAACACAGTCTGTTATTCACTTCAAGGAATAGTTAAGTAAAGGTAATAAAAGTTTCTAATCTCATTTGACTGTGGATACAAGGAAAGTACAGAATTTTGTCTATATAACATGATCTCATCGATATCTAGTCATTTTAACCTGTAAGTTGTGATTGATGGCAACAACTGTGCTTTAGTTAGGCTAAAATGGCTTTAGATTATGTTGGAGACAGATGGATACATCTGATTTTTTCCCTTTTTATGGCCCCACAGCCTTCTTAATGATTTATGTAGAAATTTCACGAGTAAAACAGAAATGTGGGAAAAAAACACAATGCTTAGTTTTCCTTGCACTCTAACATACGCACTTGCACGTGTGCCCCCAACCAACAAAAGGTATATATTAAGAATACTTAGTGACCTACTACATCCATTCGAATCAAATTTTCCGTTTGGCTCAGGCGTTACACTAGATTACATTCTTTGTTCTAGTGACCAAGATAAATCACCGTGAAAAAGACGGGACTATCCTGTACAAACACCCATACCGTCCACAAAGAACCGAGAATATTTTTGCATCTATTACATAATTCATGATCGACAGAGCATTGTACGTATTTTCGTGAAACCTGCGTTTTACATTAACATAATTATTATGTCTATGACAACCGAGTAGAACCGACAGAAATGCTCATCGGTGGTGCTTACAATAGGACTCCATCTCCTTTGCCTTTCTCAAGGGAAGTGTAAAGAGGACTTTGGTGATTTACCGACATAAATTGTATACCGACCTCGGCGTCGTCATTCATCATCCGTAAGTTTTCTTGTGCCCCATTAAAGCACAATGTTTTCCTTCCAAGTTTTACCACGCCATGTTCATGATGAACTGTTTTTTTCAGTAAGAACAAACTCTAATAACGGTAAAATGTTTGAAAAATGAGGTAATTACTGAATGGTTAGCTTGGGCGACGGCAAGTCTAAACAAGGACTAAATAAACCTAAACTAACATTGTCGCATACAGAAATATTTAAATACATCGATCGATATTTGCTGTGTTTCATTATACAGAACACGCCGTATCTGCATGGTATTTTTTGGTATTTTTTCGAATTATACGAAATAAAATCCATGATGTATTAAGGTAATAGATCAATATCCCTCCATATATACTGTATCTATAAACACACACATACATATATAAATGTGTATATACATACATATATATATATATATATATATACACACACACATATATATATATATATACACACACACACACATATATATATATATATATATATATACACACACACACACATATATATATATATATATCAGATTTTGTAGATTTGAGTACAAAGCCCTCAGAAGAATATTGAGAGTTAAATGGCAGGACAGGATTAGAAATGAAATTATAAGAGGGATTACTCAAGTGCCATATGGGGATGAGATTATGATGAGGGGTAGATGGAGATGGTTTGGGCATGCTCTTCGCACTCCCCAGGAGAGACTATTTTACCGAACTCTTAACTAGGATCCACAAGGCACTAAAAGAGTTGGAAGACCAAGGCTTACATAGCTGAGGACTATGAAACGCGACGAGGGAGATGGTGAATGGAGAAGTATTGAATTAAAAGCTCAAGACAGAGACGGCTGGTGAAATCTAACTGAAGCACTTTACGTCAATGGGCGTAGAAGGTGATAATGATGATGATGATAAATCATCATTATCATCATCATCATCAGCCGTTACTACTCCATCGCAGGACAAAGATCTTCCACTTGCATTCTATGCCAGTCCACATCCGCAAGTTTTCTTAGTTCGTTAATCCATCGTCTCCTCTTACTTCACCTTCTTTTTTTGCAATATCTAGTAAGTCATTATGTTATTCATAACGACCGTGTATTGTCAGTCGTTCACATTATATATCCTTCCCATGTCTATTTCTTTTTCTTACAAGTTGTTAGAAT
Source organism: Palaemon carinicauda (assembly GCF_036898095.1). Lineage (NCBI taxonomy): Eukaryota > Metazoa > Arthropoda > Malacostraca > Decapoda > Palaemonidae > Palaemon > Palaemon carinicauda. The sequence continues at coordinate 129,958,274 of NC_090725.1, read as the reverse complement.
ATCCTCTACTTTTAGTTTGTTTTCTCGTGTCCATGTCGCTCTTTTTCTGTCTCTTAGTGTTATTCCCATCATTTATGCTGATATATATATATATATACATATATATATATATATATATATATATATATATATATATACGATGTATATATATATATATATATATATATATATATATATATATATACACACTTGCTTCCATTTCACCACGACAGCCAGACTTCTAGAGATTGTTAATGAATATACGTACTTAGGTCAGACAGTAAGGGTTTCCCCAGGACATGAGACCGAAATTGAAAGAATGGATAAACATGGAGTGGAGAGGATTTGATAAACAAAATGAGATTATGAAAAGTAAAATACCACTTTCTCTAAAAAGTATTTAATTAGATGATCCTACCAATCTTAACTTATGGATTAGAAACTTCGAGTCTTACTATAGAACATAAGCTAGTTACAAATAAAAAATTGCTATGAAAAGAATAATGATGAGAATAACACTAAGAGACGGAAAAAGAGCAACACGGATAAGAGAGCAAACTGAAGTAGAGGATATTCTATTGACATGTAAGAAAAATAAATGGATATGGGCAGTGCATATAATGAGAATGAAAGATAATAGATGGACATTAAGAAAAACAGAATGGGTTCCTAGAGATTGCAAAAGAAGCAGGGGAAGGTAGAGAAGACAATGGATGGACGAGCTAAGAAAATTGGCCAGTATAGGCTGGCATAAAAAGATCATATGCAGATGAGAGTGGATTGTCATGTAATCTGTGTGTGTTAGAAGAATTCAAATATTGTCCGCAAAAGAGAAAAAAAGCCATTTCTTTTCCAAGAAAAAGTACCGACAATCTTGAATAGCCTATTATATTCTATTGTAATTAAGAAAACTACTTGATGTTTTTTTTTTTTTTTTTTGGGGGGGGGGGGGGGGTGGTCGACGCCACTATCAGTGAACCATTGAAAAATTACTTGATCTTTACAAGTGATAAGGCAAATGGATATGAAATAAACTGATGAACCAGAGAGGCAATGGCTGACACGAGTGAGAACATCAACAGCATCATGAATGACAACCAAATTATTTACAATTTCCTGAACCCAAAATGGACCAAAGTAGACATGTTTCTCGAAGTGATAATGGACCATCGATTTGTACAAAACAGAAAGGCTTTCGCTATCCTCAAAAGAGCAACGAGGTCTCTCCAACTCCATTCCCTCAAACTTTATCTACCTTTTCTTCGATATATTCTACGAAACCATACTGAAACTCAGAATTTGAAGAAAACGGATTTTTATACTTGTGTCTCAATTAGCCTACCATCATGACAACGTTTTACATCTTCCGTGGAGGAAATCAGCCCTACTTTTTAAGCTCTTACCACTGGTAAATAGATTCTAAGTTATGAGTAAATTTAATATTTATGCCCCTAAGATAGATTAGTTCACCAAACTTCCAATTGGGCTAAGGACTATGAAGAGTGAAGTAGGAGATGATGAATGGAGAAGTATTGATTTAAAACCAAAAGATAGAGACAACTGGCGAAATCTAACGGAGGCTCTTTCTTGCGACAATAGGCGTAGGAGGAGATGATGATGATGATGTCACTAAATGTTATCTGTCAGTTTGAAGGAATGGAGGGGAAAAGATATTACATTCTAGATTAGTGTTTTATGTTAAGATGTGCCTTTGGATTAATAATAACAATAATAATAATAATAATAATAATAATAATAATAATAATAATAAAGATCATATTAATGGTAACCGTAATAATCCCCTATATAATAAAGAGCAAATGTCTGCTTTTATACAGAGCATATATATATATATATATATATATATATATATATACACAGTATATTTCTAGTCACGCTCCGAGGCATTGTCAGAAGTACAACTACTCGGTCTCTCCCCGTCCCTCAGGTAGGGGGAAGAGGGGTAATCATACGTGTGCGTGCACATTTTTCTAAACATTCAACAGCTATTTTTGACGGATCGCGTACGCTAATAAAAATAATAGTAATAATAACAACAAAAATAATAGCAATAATATTGATAACATAAAAGAACACCATAAGAGTAAAAAAAGAGATATATAAGCTTTGAATCCTCAATCACTAGTAAGCAAATGATGAATAATAAATCTAAAGAAATATAATTTTATCAAGACGTGTATATATATATATATATATATATATATATATATATATATATATATATATATGTATATATATACGCATATACACACATATGTATATATACATAAATATTATATATACATACATACACATATATATATACAGTATATATATGTGTATATATATAAATTTATATATATATATATATATATATATATATATATATATATATATATATAATCTTGATAAAATTATATTTCTTTAGATTTATCATTTGCTTACTAGTGATTGAAGATTCAAAGCTTATATATTTTATTTTTGTTATTTTTATTCTTATGGTGTTCTTTTACATTATCAATATTATTTGCTACAGACAAAGTAAACGATTCACCCTTCCCCATTTTAATGATCTAAATGAAATATAGAGTAATATAAGGGAAGTACTCAACATCTTATGTAGGCAGAGGTACGGAAATTTGAATTTAACACCAAAGTTAATTACTATTTCATGCTCTCAGTCTACTTCCTATCAGTATTGATATTACTGATAAGATTATTATTATTATTATCATTACTTTATCTTTTTTGCAGTCTCCATGAGAGTGAAATATTACGAAACTTCATTATGCCTCTCTATAGCTACAGTGGCATAATGAACACTCCTGACCTCAAGAATCTCCCTGATAATCAAACACATCTAAGGAAGAGATCTTTTAGCCTAGAAGTTGCATTTTATAAGGGGCAAAGGAACGACTATATGATTAAGTAATTAAGTTGCGAGACGGGTCTTATCAGGGGGGTATCCTCTGTGATTAAAGCCATCAACATGTATAACTGCACGAAGATATGGGTGAATCGAATTTCGTCATTAGAAATTCAACTTGATTAAACTAACATTATTCAGAAATGGTTAATGAGTCACGAAACCATCTCACAACGCTGTTACGACGAAAGTAAAAACTCGGCTTTTAAACTTACTTGAGCACCAGACACACCACAGAAGAAGAAGAAGAAGAAGAAGAAGATGATGAAGAAGAAAGACACTGGCACTAAAAATAATCAATTTCCTTTATCACCCTCACGTCGCCAAAACTAAGGGTTAGGCAATTTCCACCGTCTTTCAAAATTTAATTAAGGTAGCTATAATCATGCAAGGCACTTAGATTCGTTGCCAAATCTTCTGCCAAACGTTTCTGTAGCTAAAATTTTTTAAAGACAGCCGTTCGGTTTCATAGATTTAGAGGATCCTACTGCATGTGAAATTACAACCTCCAAGATACGTACGGTACAAGTAAATTTTAAATGACCTTTCTAAATGACAACATAACATATGCCTGCATACCTTGCCGCATTGCCTTCAAGTGTAGTTAGCTCATAACCTTTGATATGCACCAGCAAAATTCATTCCGTTAGAAAAGACACATACACCAGTATGTGACCAATGAGCACCATTCGATTTCTGTATCTTACATATTCTTACGTCGCCTCTTTCGGCTTCAACAATTTTTTGTTTTACCTCTCCCTGGACATTCAGTTGTGAAACTCAGAACACTCAAATATAAATCTTATTTCTTTTTACAGTTGAGGATTTTATATTTATTCTAGAACACCACAAATAGAAAAATTACCGATTTCACTTTAGGGGTAATACGCAGAAAAAAAAATAAAATGAACAGAAAGCCCCATGACTCATGAAACAACAGAAATAATTGTATCTAAATTTCCACATCCTTTCCCTTGAAGGCATAAATCCTTGGTTTGCCTCCTGAATATTTACATCCATGGGCGCCTTGGTGGAGTTGAGACCGGGCATCATTGCTCACTCCGCCCTGGGAAATGCCTGAGATGATTGTTCAAAATATTTAAAAAGAATTTACTTGACCATACAGACCAGTTTGCCCAATATGACCTCTAGTAATAATGGAAAACTTGCTGACTAATTCAACAGCAGCTGTACCTGATATTGGATACAAGAAAAAAACTAGCTACAGCAGGATTAGTTTCAAGGTGTGAGCACCGTTTTCTACGTCATGTTGAAGCATAATATTATGCAGCTGTAAATTTGCAAAGTTAAATTTCGACTACAACTTCACTTTTAGTTATGTTTTATAAATGGACATTTAACTTTCACGTACACTACATTTCTATACATATGTATATATATTCATACACACACACACACACACACACACATATATATATATATATATATATATATATATATATATATATATATATATATATATACGATACGTATATATGAACTGGCATACAGAATATAAAGGCATCTTCATGTATAATCAACAAATGTTCCAATCATCTCCCCAATCAGTTAATAATAAATAAAGAGATAAGCTTGAAAGGCAATGACTATCTTTATATTTCTTTTTCAAAAACACCTTCGTTTTATACTAATGAAAGCCAATTGTAAAGTAAATTAACGATTAGTATAGAAAATAAATTATATCACATTTAGTTAACATTTTATGAGTACAGGTTCAACTGATTTAAATAACATGAAGAAATAAAAATACCAAAACATTTATTTAATTAAAGACACAATACATTCACACTCATTAATTAATAAACACACACACATATATATATTCATATATATATATATATATATATATATATATATATATATATATATATATATATATATTTATACATATATATAGATAGATAGATATAGATAGATATATATATAAATATATATTTGTGTGTGTGTATCTGACTGTACGAGTATATGGGTATGCATACAAATAGTACAAAAATTTTATTCTCATGTCTTAAATATGATTCACAATACCATGTGCTGCAAATTAATCTTGAACATAGAATTCTGATGAATCCAAGAACAGACGACTTAGATGAAACTTCCCTCTGAGATTAAATAACATCTGACCTCTTCGCACCTTTAAGATCTTCAATTAATTCAAGCCTTCCCCCTTGGGGAGGCGAATCTTCATTATCTTCACTGCTAATAAAGGGGTTGTATACTAAGACCTTCATTAAAGGACTAGAGGGGGCAGTTGCTAGCCTTTAGACACTAATATCATTTTGTTAATAACAATGTTAATGGTCGGCGGTAAAATTGAGGAAAGCGAAGATGATACAAGTCGCAATTATTACTTCTTTTCGAAAGGATCGCAACTCTAGTGATGAGGAAAGAGTAGTGAGTAACTAAGAAAGAAATACGGGAAAAGATAGTAGTAATTAATAAATATAAAAGATTGAAAGAAATGTACTGTAGTTTTCATAGTATGAAGTTTCCTTTGGTTTTTCTATTTTCTTGATTATCAACATTTGATTACAAAGTTGTGGTGAAACTTATTGAAGTAATCACTGAGACCCTTATCCTGAATCTGTAAAACCGGTTAATTGGGATTATCATCGCTTTCATAATTATAAAAGAAAAGCCATACTCTATCGTATATTTTAATGCAATTCTTGTTCAAAATGTGCTGAACAGATGGTACTTTAGCAAAATTTAGCAAAGTTTTCTAGACAAGACGTTGGAAATGTTTTATGTTACGTTACTTAACTTCCTTACTTATATTGGCATTGTCATTTAATCATTTTCTGACCATAGTTTAGTTTCCTTATTATAATTACAATAGTAATAATGGAATTACCATTACTACTTTATCTGCTGCTGTTACTGTTAACAGAAATAATCAATGTCATTATCATAACCATAATAACATTCCTTTGCCCGAGTAAGCAAATAGGCAGGAAATATTAGAGCCCTTACAAATCGACGTCGACAAACCAAACTACACTTCAACACAATTTATTCTTTAATGGCTTACAGCAAAGTCCAAAGACCCATGTACAAAATGTTCATTAGCCACAGAAGAGAACAATAAGTCTTAGGCATTTCATATATAAACAGATAGTTCTTTCCATCAAGAAGTGATAGGAAGCTCTGAATTCAGATCTCTAGTGCAAATACTTAATTGGCAATTGTGCTACGTAACCCTAGACGATCTCCTCCCGATTTCTGTAAAGATGTAAAAAGAAATGGGTAATATAACCCAGCATACATTTTGGTTTCTAAAACTTGCTACATTGGGACACTTCCTTAAGTTAATATTATAACTAATGATTACATATTCCATATTAACAGATGTAAGAATTTACAATAATATATTTACACATAATACATACATACATATATATATATATATATATATATATATATATATATATATATATATATATATATATGTGTGTGTGTGTGTGTGTGTATGTGGGTGTATGTACATGTATATGTATACACATATAAATATCATATATATATGCTTGGATTTGTTTACATAAATGCACGTACATAATAATGAATAAGTCAAAGTCAATTATTACAAGTTCATTACAAAGTTTCAAAACCTCTTAACTTTTCATGTTATGTTTGTGAACCTTTTAACCCCCAAATGAATTCACAAGCTCCTTTACTTCTCCTGATCTGAATGAATGATAAACGTGCGTGTACCCAATTCCTTTTTAATAGGAAAGCTAAATCCCTTTACAGTTTGCCATCATGAGCGTTCTCTAAGCCAAGGGTACGCGAGACTAAATGAAAACGAAAGTGAGAGGAAGATCTTTCCTCGAAGCACCCAAAGACGAGCTGGATGTAAGCACAAACAACGAAAGCTTCGTCAGGCAAATCAAGGTAAAAGAAGTGACGGCTCTCTTGGCCCACCTCATCACCCCGATACAGTGGTTTTGGGTCGGCAATTGATTGTTCAAGGTGAACAACTTGTGCCTCTAAGCAACGCAGAAAAGAGAGAGAGAAGAAATCAGGTAACCCGCTCACTAGGCCGCCAAGTCGACACCACATACGCACTTAATATTAGATGTGAATACCTCCTTTACCTGGGACCTAATGGGTACGGGATGGACGAAATTGGTTTGGGTGTGCGTGTTTCTTATTTCCTCTTCTTTTTTTTTTGTGTGCTCTGTATGATTATTCTGGTATTCCCAAGGGGATAGGAGGGTTGGATGATCGTAGTGTAGACTGCACGATTGACGTGTAACGAGCTACAACTGATAACAGTCATAGAAGCTTGAGGTGAAACACTGCTAAAATTGCGAATGACCGACTGTATCACGGTTGGCTTATGCCTTATAGAATAACAAACATTAGCTGTTATAGTGCTCAGGGAATAACAAGATCCATTACCATATCCATGTCTAAACAAAAGTTAAAAAAGTACTTAGGTTCTGTAAACAAAAAGAATATTGTTTTCGCTTTAGAACTGACTTTCTTTTATTTATGATAATGCAAGTTTACAGAGGAACAGGAGAGAGAGAGAGAGAGAGAGAGAGAGAGAGAGAGAGAGAGAGAGAGTTTATTAGGATAATCGTTAATTAGTGTCAATTACACTTGTAGATGCATTTACTTTCATATCATCCTGGCGGAATAAAAACAAGATATCCAGAAATGTAACAGTGGAACACGAGATAAATATGTAAATAATTTGTTAGTAATTCCGAACAGCTGTCTAGAAACGATTATCTCTGAGTGATTTCAAAAGGAATTAAACTAGACCCAATGAAAGACCACGACCAAGACGCCATAAAAATTTCCTCTGCTTTTCTCCATTAAAGGAAATCTTTAACGATTTATGATTTTGAAAACCAAAAAGGAGGAAAAATACTATCTGAAATTAAAACAATGTTTGGTTTATGAGGAGTAAAAGTTATCTATCATAAAGATCTTAGTTACATACCTTGAATTTGTGTTTTCCACTACGGGTATGCAATCATGACAGGTAGTCCTCCAAGTTTTGGATAATCTTGAGTGAATTCGAGAGAAGTATTTCCTTAAAGTATATACCATTTTCGGAGAAATTTAATTGCGGAACAAAGACATTCTTTGGTCTAAAAATCTGAACTTTAAATATGTTTTACTTGATGCTTACACTCCCAAGAGTGATACTACGAATTATGACTATTCCAGTACCTAAAATATCGGGCAAATATTTTCTAGTTTTCAAACTAATGTTCCCTTTGGAATAAGCAAATGATTAGCTTCTACCACCTGAGATGCACGAGATTAAAATAGCGAAGCAATAATGATCCTACAAATAAAGCCTGCACTTTGCTTACCATAACTGGTAGGCTAAATAAACAAACATTATCCGTTTACTATTTCATTCTGAGTTGGGTTCCACTTTCTTTTCCTCTCACTCGTTTTTCTTGTGTCATCCAGACTGACTGGCGTCAGCCCTCATTTGGTCTTTTATCATAAAATAAGGATTCACTTGCTATAAAATTCGCATAGTAAGATTTGCTAACCTTTTTAAATTCAACCTCCTTGAATGGAGAATGACAACTTATAAGTACATAAGTCGAAATTATTGTCAAAATAGGATTGTTATGTTTGTCGTAAATTCAAATCTATTCACAAGATTCAAAGAGGTCAAATTAATCGTCAAAACATTCATATATTTTGAATTAAATGCAAAGGATGGTCAGTGAGAAGAATCATTTGATATGAAAAGGAAAACCGTCACATTTGCCCAAGTTCACACTTCTCTTTTTAGAGCCATTCTTTAAATAAGAACAGAAAACTATTATCATTCAAATCATGTAGTGCGGATAATAGGGTGCCATCCACATCGGTCTACGCATTAGATTAATTAAATGACATAAATCAGACAATTAAGGTTACTAAATGACCCCAGACATTGGCGTTCGTATGGAGACATAATTAATTATAAAAATCACCACAAAGCGAATTTTTTCAAGGTATATTTTGCGTTTTTTTTTTCTTCTAAAGTACACATGAGAGAAAAATTAGAGCATTGCTGAAGGATAAACTGTCATTGCTCAAAATAATTCTTCACAACGGTTATATTTAAAACATATCGCTCAATTTGAGCTATAGCTGCTCAACTCGGGGCCTTACATAATAATTATCTCTAGCGTAATTTTATTAATAACCCACACAACGTTTCCTTTAATCCAACCCTGATCATTGTCACTATTAGTGTAATATGTGTCTTAAATGCATAATATCAATGGCATTTCATTAAAACGCCAAGACAAGGTAAAATTCGAATATGAATTTTGAACACTGCTTACCTTGGTATTTTGCACCGGAGCTTGATTAGTTGATTATAATGCAAAATATGATTTATATCTCCCACATTTTCCAACTTTTTTTTTTTTTTTAATTAGTCAATGTTCGACGTCTATCCATGACCTTAGCCTTATTCTGAATAAGGGGCAAACACTAAATTTGAAGTTCTTAGGACTAAGCTCAAATTCCCCTGTGGCAGTTAACAGCAATACACGTTCTTAATCTTGACCTTACTCTTTATACTGGCATCATTAGTGAATTATGAACACCAAATATGAAGTCTTTTTCTCATATAATAGGAAAGGTCAGGAATACGGTTAAATTCGTATTTTAATTTTGACTCCTAAGAATGTTTTTCGCATTCACTCTGCATAATGGCCTCATTGGTGGATTAAACTATGCTCAACATGAAGTCTAATTTCATTTAGCTCAAACTCTATGGTCAAACTTAAATGCATGCATGACCTCTGACCAACAAATGGGAACTTGACTTCACTGCATATTGGTATCTTTTATAGACGATGCATGCAAAATGGAAAGTCTTTAATCTTGTACATTTCGAAAGCATGGCCAGTGTTGCATCATAAAGGGGTATTTGACTTATATATACGACTTGGACCTCACTCTTCGCATCGGTATTTCTGTGGACTCGGCATGACCAATGAAATCTCTGTTGCATGTAATTCAACAGTTATGACCAAGGTTAGATTCTTACATTTTTTTTTCTCAACAGGACCCTGACCTTAACATCCTAGCGTATATTGGCACCATAAGAGGATTATGCATAATACAAAACATTTAATCTCAGTCTAATATAGTTCGAAAACATGGCCATGAATACATGCCTTTGTGACAAAGGTCAGACTCCTCTCTGACTTTCAAGTATAGCTTTGATTTACTGCTGCACCTTAACTTCATCTTAGTTGAAATATTAAGGTTAGGGTTAAATTCTTGTTTGACCTTTGACCTCCTAAAAGGTCAAATATTATATTCCTAATTTTCCTAATCTCCCCATTCTCCCTCGAATACTCATAAGGATAAGACGCAAGTCTGCCTACGCGTATCTGTCCGAGGATAAGAGGCCCGTGAGATTTTTAAAAATCCATCCTTGACTTTAGGGCATCGGTATCGTTCTGGCTTTTCTTTCTGTGACAGCATAGCCAAGTTTATGTGTCACCATTCTTTGTGACATAGCTTCCAGAAAAATGAATGCTATGATGCAAAATGAGGATTAAAATCAAGGACCATAATTCGGATTCACAGAGCCATGGAAAAGCATTGGCGCCATTATGGTCAGAGTTCACGAAGGAACCTACGTTAACTCAGCATTCTTCGTTAATGTACTGTATAAGAAGGCGACTTAGATAAGATATTGAAGACAGCAACACTCTTTCTAAATGAACAATTTGAAGTGATTGACGCCCCCCCCCCCCGGAATATAACACTATGAAAATTATAGTAGCAAAACATCTTGATGGAACAACGGGATAATACCGAGATGAAGAACTTCAAGAAACTATTAAGATGAAATATGATTGGGGTAAAGTGGATGTTGTGATAAAAGACCCAAATAATTCCCACATTATGAAAATGAAGTTTGTACCACCGAAGATGGCAAAGAGAGCCATAGAAGCAGGCCTCTTCATAACCTACCAATATATCACAAGTCAATACAATGAAGAAAATATGTTTGTGATATTGACATTTTGCTATATATGCTATTCTTGTGAGCATCTGTAAAAGGAATATTCTAAAGTTAAAATCTTTAAATATGCTTGAATACTTATCACATAACCATTCATACAAGGTGTACAGAAAATACAAAGAAATGTGTCATCTGAAATCAACAACATAGAACTTCAGCAGCGAAATCTCCAATGAGAAATGATCTAATTAAAAAGAAAATGCGAAAGATAAAAGCGAACAGAGATGCAGCATCCACTGCAATCAACGGTACAAGTTACGCCAAAGTAACAGCTACCTACACGGTACACGGGGAACTGTCAGACTAATGGAAATAACCTTCGAAACGATATACAAGATTAATGTACGCGACCCGTCAAAAATGTCTGTTAAATCGTTAGCTAGATATGCATACACCGGCACACAGATTCAACCCTTCCTACTCCCTCCTCCTTCGCAAACTACAACATGGCAGTTTCGGCAATATATGGGAGATTGTGGTTTTTGAGTGTACCTCTCAGGGTAACCCGTCTCACCAGGGTATAACGATACATTCTTACTTTTACCCGAGGGACGGGAAGAGACCGATTATTTATACATCTGGCAATGCCTCTGAGCGTAACCGGATGGATATATATATATATATACATATATATATATATATATATATATATATATATATATATATATATATGTATATAGTCAGATATTTGTTCTTTATTATATGGGGGGGGGGCACAAGGATTGCGACAATAACAAATATAACAATAAAAATGGGTCAGCGTCAAGGAGGGTTCAACTCCTCAATGATAAACAGCACATCATTAGATGTCGTTTTACCAACAATTCATTTCTCAGAAGAAACAATAAATAAGGTAGAAAGACACCATGAGGATAAAAAAAGACAACAGAACCGTAAAAGTAGTGCAAGTGAGTTTCATGCATTTCAGAAGAGATAAAAAGGATATTTAGTATTTCACACAAGAAATAATAAAAATTCAAAAGAGGACTCATCAGACGAAAAATTCAACCCCGGAAATGAACCTAATTCGGACTCAAACTCATCAATTCCTCCATCAAGAGATATATAAAAACTATGCAAGAAACACAGCATCAATCAACAATTGAAATACAAGCCTCACTACAAAACCCAGGTCTTTCCAACTCTCCCATCTACAAAATCCACAAGGATTAAACTCAGCATAAGAAAATACTATGACAGTAGCCAAAAATACAAGAAAACAAAACGTGAAATAAAAATAAGCAATTATTGTACTAAATCAACTTAAACAATAACAAGAAAAATGTACCTTTATATAAATAAAGTTGTGGTTAAACCTCACTTTACATTACTCTTATTAATACTTAACTTTCTAAACTATTCCCTAACATGCTAGCTAATTAATTACCCTCATTTTTCTTTCACCCATCGTTCTTTGTCGACAAAGAGATAGAAATTAAAAAAAAAAAAAAATTTCCCAAAATGGTAACATCTCTTTCTGGTCACAAGACCCACCGTTACAGGAATTATCATACGAATCCAGGCATATAATATTAGAAAAAAGCATATCAACTGCAGAAAAAACACAGCATTCCTGTTGGAACAACAATAGAAAGATAATGATAACCATAATAATTATTAAACTTGACGAGGAGTAAAATTATTTTATATGATAATGGCAATTGAACAGTCCTCCTGTATTCCATAACTTCTTTACAAAATTATTGTGCCTATTATACTTGAATGATAATAATAATAATAATAATAATAATAATAATAATAATAATAATAATAATAATAATGATAATAATAATAATAATAATAATAATAATAATAATAATAATAATAATAATAATAATTATTATTATTATTATCATTATTATCTTACTGAAAAGACAATATAAACAGGACTTCACTGTATAAATGTATGATCAGCAGATGGTTCTATTACGTACGCTTATTGCTTCAGTTGTTTGAAACTGCGCCCAGAATTATAAAATTCCTGCAAAGTCTTGAAATTTCAATCAATCCCTTCTCCGTTTGATATGTGTGATTAAAACTGTAAAAAAACAATTTCTTTTACTCTTTCCATAAAATAAACGCATGATTGCATTTTCACATTTAAACTCTCCATAATTTATTTGCATGGACGCATATTCACGTTAGCTAATAAGAATTATTGTCCGCTCTTAAAATAAGTAAGACACTCTCCTATATTGCTGAATGTGAAATTCCTTCGCGTCTTACCTGTCATTGTAGTGGAGCCATTAACGCTGAAGACTGGTACTCTTATCCGCAAGATCAACCAGACAATCTGTGGCAGACAAAAGATTGCGAATATTCGTTGTGACTTTGCAATAAAAGAAGATCATATCTTAAAAGCATTGGTATTAAAATCCTGATACGAATGTATAAAACTATTATATTCAACATTAGAATATCCATTAATGTAACAATGGTCAGTTTAACAACAGGTAGCGACTTATGAATAAAAAAATAAAAAAACTACAACGAAAACGTAGTTATATAGCTTTTCAACATATTGGGAGTATTGTGAAACATCGATGAACAATCACTGAAGTTAATGGTGTCAAGTTCTAAATAGCAACGAAATACTTGCCATAAACAGGATCAAATTGAACTATTTTACATATAAAGTTAACAATAAATCCTATGCGTTTTATTATGCCAAAAAAAAAAAAAACGAAAAAAAAAAAACACAACATTAAAAGGACAAGACATGGTAAAAGAGTCATTGACTAGTACTAAGAATTCTCGCTATCTCTTGAGAGATAAGCGGAGTAAAACCCTAATGTGTCCGAACAATGCGATTATAAAAGATCAATCTTTGTGGTAGAGTAAAAACCCAATTCCTCCTGGAAGGATCAAGGTGAGAGAAGCGCTACCAGTCGAGGTCTCGCGGCGAAACCCGTTTTTGTTGGGTAGAATCTTCAACACAACTGTTTATTGGATCATCTTCTCTGTTCAGGGGGAAGAAGATGGGTAGCTTTATGGGTCCTGGGAATGTTCAGGTTTTATGACACGGCGGTCATTCAGTCTCACTTTTACCTCTTGCGCAAAAGGGAGGCGTAAAATTCCTCTTTTTATGGACTGTTAGTGTACGAATTCTTTTATCCATGAACTCTTCCTGCATAGGCAGTCTGCATGCTTCTATTTACAACCTTAAACTGCAAATTCCTCATTTAGTAGCCTATAACTAAACGAAAAAGTTCTTTTTTTTCAACTCGGAGACCATAATTTATTTCTTTGTGGCAATTAATGTGAATTAATTGCCACAAATAAATGAATAGTGCATATTAGCGACGTAAAATCAACAATTTAGATAAGCTTGCATATACAAATTATACCTTCAGAAACTTAGAGTTGAAAATTCTTGTATTTTTCTTCCATAAAGTTAAAACGATATAGAGGATACAACAGCAGTTATTAAGCAACATAAAAATATTAATTTCACTATAAAACGTGTATTCCATGAATCAGAATGAGCATAGACTATATTTTTCTTCGTGAACTTGGAGCTATTTATTCATTGTCAAATTAGATGTGATATCATCCTTTTTATTCATTAAGTAGATTCTTTCTTAATAAGGGAAGATATAAGCCATTGAAGAACTAAAGGCGCAAAAAGATGCAAATTCTTTCTTTTCTATTCTAAAAGATCAAAGTTCCTATCTCGTAAACCTACTGAACTGAGAGACTAAACACTTTCGCTTCTATTTCGAACATTTCCACAAACATCATAAATAACTCTATTTTGAAAACCTTTCATTTCTATATCCTTTATCATGAAAAATAACAAAACAATCATCCCGCATCACAAATTCTTAATTTCTTTTTAACCGCTTATAAAATCATAAAAATGTGAATGTTTGCTTATGCAGTGAACAGTAATCATTCTAGCTTTTTCAATTAACGCTGTCAGTAAATCTCGTTATTATGAATCTGCGCTTTTGTGATGGCCAAATAATATTTAGAGTATGCTGCTCACTATAAATGAGAAAAGTAATCAGCCCAGCAAGATTGATAAAAAGAATCACGGCTTCAACTAGAAGAGCAATTTTCATATCATCGACTCAAGTTAGATGTAATATAAGCTTAAAAATTATCCTTATCCTGAATAGTTAGGTATGGATTTTTTTTATTCATCGATGAATTCAAGTGTTAAGAATAAGGCTCGCATTCAAGCAGTTAAGAGTTTTTCTTGAAAATTTTCTGAGAACTCATAATCAAGAATGTGTTCAGTTCTTATCTTGCGATCTACTGTACCAAGATATCAACTTACACGTTTGTTTATTGTCCATTTGCATAGAGTAATAATAAAATACCAAACAGCTGTTTGCAACTGAAACTATTATAATGGGAGATCAAAGCATTTCACTCCTGAGTCCTAATCCTCCACCACAATACTGACTGGATTACAAAGATTGATCCGCGTCTCACAGTAGCGCTAAGATGACACATCAAAATATAAGAAAGGGTCTCTCATAAAAGGAGAGTTTAAACATTCTCAACTGAGCCTCTTAGGTATGTGAACACTATTCATCAAGATAATGTAAGGTAAAAAGACTTCTTTTCAATAGCAAAAATTACTTAACCTCTCTTTTTCTTCATATCTTTCTAATGCTTATCTAATAGAATATTTTAGGGGGAAATTAAACACGTGAGAAAAATAAAAAAATGAATATGATATAACTAAGAAATTGAGTTGTTCTCCTGACTATGACTATATACAAAAAAAAAAAAAAAAAAAAAAAAAAAAAAAACATTGTCCACGCTGGTACTAAGACTCCATCAAGAAATCTTACAATCTCCTTTAATCTTTACCCATTTGCGTTTTTAACTTTCGCCGCTGTGCCTTCATTTTAAAAGGATTTTCCAACTTCATTATCGAACTCTTTTGACTTGATTATAGTTAAAGCTATATTTTCACCGATTCCTCTTCAACGTATTTTCTATGTATCAAAGCTACATATACCTCCAGCCCCCCCCCCCCCACCCCATCATCTAACAACTTGCTCTTCTATGGAAAACTTTCTATCATTCACTCCTCAAAAATACTCACATATTCCAATCAATCATACCCGTTTCCAAGCACATTTCCAGGAGACCCTATTCTCCCTTACTTCAGGATTCCCTATCAAGCAAAAATTGCTATGTACTTCTCTCTGAGACCAAATTTTGTACTAAAATCACAGAACAGAATCACTCTTTCGTATTTTCAAACTCAGCCAGATACAGGTTCTAATCTCATTTCTTGGCTATAGCCATTAATTATTATATTTTTTCTGATCAAATCAATTCTACCAGAACAATTCGGGAAACCAACACATTTGCAGTCGCAGTCACCCCTTTGACCAGTCTTACTGATACAAAATGCTGTCGCTGCTTGTTAGCACTTAAATTCTCCTCTTCAGGCCATACAATCAGTAACAAGGATTTTCGGGTTAGTTGGTGGAATTTTTACTTCATTTAAAATTGAAATGGCTTGGTCTTGGCACCTCTTCTTGGGCTGCCAGGCATTCAGTAGCCGTTTGTAGATGTCCGAATACAATAGGCTTTGGGAACCGTTCATCATGTATATGTATCACGAAATCAAGCTAGCGTAGTTGTCGTTTCATAAGCATGGCTTCAATGGGTGTGCATCCTACCCGTTCTAGAACTTGCAAGAGGAATCCGATCTTTCCATGTGATAAACATCATTTTCTACAAATATGAAATATGGGAATGTTCCAGTTGTTTGAGATGAAGTCGAAATAAACACCAGTTCTCTGTTATATAAGGAACAGTTGAGATACACATTACTTTATATATTTAAATTTAGGTGGTCTGGCTCAGGTATTTGTTCTGGAAAACGCTGGTGCTAAATCTGACGAAAGCACAGTAAGCCCGATACATTTTCTCGAGTTCATCATCTTTGATCCCAGTGGCGGAATAAAGCAGGGTATTTGAAAAATGGCACCATTGCAGTTGCGTATTATTAATGATTAAGTCAGAAACTTATGTTTTTCCTCTACTTATCTGCAAACCAAGTGCCTGGTATATTAAAGATAGGATGTCTTAAAAAGCGTTGTATTGACTCTGGGTGAGGGTCATAATAGCAGGGTTATAAGCATAATCAAGTCAGTCAACTGGCGTGCTAATAATTTTGTATAGCCTTGTATCTCCATGATGTTGAACAGGCTGCCATACCTTTAGCTTTAGTTGCAGGGCTTCCCTCTTCTCTCACTCTATTCTTGAATTTTATATCGATCTTCTTGACCTTAATCTCGTCTTTTCTCTTCTATCCTATTATACAATATGCACTTTCATACATGTATGTATGTATACATAAACATATATATGAATATATTTATAATATATATACTGTATACATATGTATGTGCGTATGTAGGTATATATGTATGTGCTTTTCCCATCTAGAATTCTTGCACCAAAAATTTAGCG
>NC_090725.1:129933393-129935893 GCF_036898095.1 Palaemon carinicauda | reverse complement strand
TTGAAACCAGAGAAAAAAAGAGAATTTTTCGCGAGTCCTAAACGGCTTCGGGAGAAAATCTTCGTGCATCCCCAAAAGGATTCAGAAGAAATTTCCATAGACTTAGCATGGAATTCTGAATGATTCCAGAAATCTCTGAACGATTTCGGAAGAAAATCTTCCTGAATCTCCTCTCCAAATGACTTCAGAAGAAATAGCCTTAAACTTAGCGTAGAGTTCTGAATGACTCCAGAACGGAATCTTCCCGGAGCAGTTCTGAACGGCTCCGCCCCGGATTCCAAAAGACTTCTGAAGACCTGATCGCTCTCTCTCTCTTTTTCTGTCTCTCTCTCTTTTTTTTTAAACATACCTTGCAACACCTCACGATCTGTATGTACTGTAGCTATGGAAGTTTACGCAGTGAACATTCGGAGGAGGATTTCAATTTACTCACAGAGCTCGCGTTCTGGCGGAACAGGTAACTGACAGTGAAAAATTTGTTACAGCTACAGGATGAACTGGAGGCTATTCGGAACACATTCATCTACAGATAGTTTGGATAGGTGCTGCCGAAGTTGGCGAGCTTTAAGATCATAATGTAAGCGCCTTGAAGGATAATTTGCTTGCGGTTTAGCGACGATGTCTTATAATTGGATTGCATTGGTGCAAAGCGGTGAGCGACGTGTGTTTCTTCAAAATTCGGCATTGAAGATAAAACATATCAGGACGGCATTGGTAAATATATTGTGTTGTTCTTCGTTGACTTTAGTATGATGGCGTATAGTGTATGCCGAGAAATCAATGGCATCCATGTCTTTACCCATCGCCCTTATAAGTAAAGACATGAAAGCCATCGATTTCTTCGAGGAATCTGACAAACCGAGGACAATCAGCACTGAAATGACTCTTAAAATCTCGAAGGAGACTGGCAAACTAAGCAAAGAAGATCTTGAAAAACTATAAAAGACAGAAGAGAACAGAGAAGGAAAGCCTTTATATGAAGAAGTATAAAAAAATAGCCTTTAATTATTGAGGAAAGTCACCTAAAAACTGAGGTCAAATAGCCTCTACAATTAGCGGTTAGTCGCCTTAAAACAGGTGTCTCAAAGAGCCTCTAGTGCTAGAAAGCACCCAAAAATAAAGGTCAAAGAGCTTTTAATGTTAGAGGTAAGGGGATTAAAATAAAGGTCAAAGAAACTCTAATGCTAGAGTATAGCACCTCAAAATAGAGGTCAAAGAACCTCTAATGCTAAAAGTAAGGAGCCTCAAAACAGAGGTCAAAGAGCCTCTAATGCTTAAAGTAAGGAGCCTAAAAATAGAGGTCAAAGAGCCTCTAATGCAAAAAGTAAGGAGCCTCAAAATAGAGGTCAAAGACCCTCTAATACTGAAAGTAAGGAGCCTCAAAACAGAGGTCAAAGACCCTTTAATGCTAAACGTAAGAAACCTAAAAATAGAGGTGAAAGAGCCTCCAATGCTAAAAGTAAGGAGCCTCAAAATAGAGGTCAAAGAGCCTCTAATGCTAAAAGTAAGGAGCCTCAAAATAGAGGTCAAAGAACCTCTAATGCTAAACATAAGAAGCCTCAAAATAGAGGTCAAAGAGCCTCTAATGCTTAAAGTAAGGAGCCTCAAAATAGAGGTCAAAGACCCTCTAATGCTAAAAGTAAAGAGCCTCAAAATAGAGGCCAAACAGCCCCTAATGCTAAAAGTAAGGAGCCTCAAAATAGAGGTCAAAGAGCTTCTAATACTTAAAGTATGGAGCCTAAAAATAGGGGTGAAAGAGCCTCTAATGCTAAAAGTAAGGAGCCTCAAAATAGAGGTCAAAGAGCCTCTAATGGTAAAAGTAACAAGCCTCAAAATAGAGGTGAAGGAACCTCTAATGCTAAACATAAGAAGCCTCAAAATAGAGGTCAAAGACCCTCCAATGCTAAAAGTAAGGAGCCTCAAAATAGAGGTCAAAGAGCCTCTAATGCTAAATGTAAGGAGCCTCAAAATAGAGGTCAAAGACCCTCTAATGCTACAACTATGGAGCCTCAAATTAGAGGTCAAAGAGCCTCTAATGCTAAAAGGAGCCGCAAAATAGAGGTAAAAGAGCCTCTAATACTAAAAGTAAGGAGCCTCAGAATAGAGATCAAAGACCCTCTAATGCAGGAGATAATGTACCTCAAAATCGAAATCAAAGACCCTCTAATGCTAAAAGTAAGGAGCCTCAAAATAGAGGTTAAAGAGCCTCTAACGCTAAAATTAAGGAGCCTCAAAATAGGTCAAAGAGCCTCTAATGTTAAATGTAAGGAGCCTCAAAACAGAGGTCAAAGAGCCTCTAATGCTAAAAGTAAAGAGCCTCAAAATAGAGGTCAAAGAGACTAATGCTAGAAGTGAGCAGCCTCAAAATAGAGGTCAAACAGCCTCTAATGCTAAAAGTAAGGAGCCTCAAAATAGAGGTCAAATACCCTCTAATGCTAAACGTAAGGAGCCTCAAAATAGATTTCAAAGAGCCTCTAATGCTAAAACTAAGGAACATCAA